>NW_024582646.1:481362-506473 GCF_018398535.1 Haplochromis burtoni | reverse complement strand
TAAATACGTAACGGCGGTACATGTATTCCGTTACTCCCCAACACTGTATTTTGTATTATATTGTAATATATAACTTAGGTTAATTAGTTGCTGTTCTTACTGTCTTGGAGAAACTGTGAACACATCATTTCCTCTGGGATTAAAAAAGAATTCTGGTTTTGATTCTGATGAAAATATGTTCAGCTCAACAGTAACACTACCTGCATATATATAAGATGACACAATATCTTGACACTGACAGTTAGTTTATTAGATTTGTGTGATTTTTTATATAAAAAATAATAATAATTTAAACAACTGCTGTAGAGAAAATGATTTTTTTCTTACTTGCTTAAAACATGAGAAGATAATATAAATGTGTGTTTTTGCAGGGACACTCACAAAACAAACAACAAAAATGAGAAATAGTGTTTGTAACCTCTGAAAAGGCTCACACCTCCACCCACACAAACACACATCAGAAGACACAACAAAAACCTGTTTACCAGATTATGTTCAGAGTGAGCCACCATGATGGACCTGCAGAAAACCCCTGCACATGACTCATCCAGCCATATCCACAGATGCTGCATTCATGGGACTGACAGCATCATTTAGGAGTGAAAGCAGAAAAGGAGAAGAGGTGACAGAGAGGAAGACAAAATAATATTAAAAAGAATATATCAAAAAGTGTTTGGTGGGAGATGGAAAAGCCAAAAAGTGAAGTGAAATCCCCAGAGATGCCACACAGACAGGAGAATAGAAATCTATGAGAGGTTACTGAATTTGAGACAATTTAATTTGCAGTCTAAGACATGTTAATAATCTCGTCTGTCCTTCTGCTCCGGAGGTTAACTCACTTTAACTCACTTTATAGCCTTGAATAGTCAAACCAGCAATGAAGGTATCTCATGTGTAGCAAAGCTTAATATATCTTACTCTTATGTGTCACCGTTTTATTTTCCATTGAAAATATGTCAGTGAACCAGATTGTTTTTCAAAAACAACATGTAGTCTCTCAAAATGGGAGTAAAACTGGCGTATATTTAAAGAAAAAGACCCTTTTGTTCATCTCCTGTGTGGAATTATTAGAGTTTTTCAACGTTTGCTGCTTTTATTCAATGTTCTGTTATGTTTTGTGATAGGACACAAACAAATTCAGGAGAAAAAAATATTTTTGAGCACGATTATTTTTAGGAGAAGCTTTTAATTTTGACTCACATGAAGCCTTGTCACGCATAACAATTTCTGGAGAATGAGGGTGCCACACTTGTAGAAATGGTCAATAACCACTAACCACTAAAATAAATTAAAGTTACTTTAGATGACATTTGAAAATTACAACTCAAATAAGTGCTCAGAGACATTACAAGATGGCTGCCAAGTGGTAAGACTTGCTTCTAGTGGGACTTTCTTCCTTCTTCGCACTAATTTGCTGTGGAAACTGCAGCACCAGTTTTACAAAATTAATGAGCATTAAAAATAACACATTTATTTATTTTTTTCTTCCACAGTAAAAAAACGAGAAAACTTGAATATCACTAACTTTGACCTTTATTTTTGAATTTTAATTTGTTGCCTGTTATATTGTTATCTAAATGATCATATATTATAATAAAATGATGTATGTAATGTTATATTGACATAAACTTAATGCTTCGTGTCTCTTGCTAGTACATTGGGGGGCACATTCTATGTGGTTTGAAATGTTTTTGATTGGTTGCTTGTTTTGCACTAGTGCCTACATATTTTCTTTATTTTTATGTTTCTCGTAGCTGGCTGCCATTCAGCATTTCCACGGTTTTGCTTTTGCTGATTGGGAATGTTTTACACCTCTTTGAAGACAATACAAAGTGTTAACAGTTACATTAAACTTTGTGGAGAGCTGTGGCTTCTCTAACCCCTTTGGTCCCTTGGCATGCATCTGGTAGGCCAGTAATCCTTTCATAGCTGTCCTGTCAGGTTCTGACTATAGTCTCAGTGTCGGTTGCGCAACTTTTAGTCCCCTTTCTAAATTGTTTGGTACTCGACAAATAATAGCTATAGTTCTGGGACTTTTTAGGAAAATGCATTTTGTGTATTTATGGACAATCAGATAGTGCTGCAAGATGCTTTTAGCTTCAGGGAACTTGCAGAGCAATGTGAAGCTTTAAGTGAAAATGGTCCCCCTAAAAAGTTATGTGAGCATCTTACTGTGATGGCAGCAGCAGTCACCCGTCACCCCCTCCAATCCATCCAACCTTCCCCGTGACCCTCACCCCCCATCCTTCTTCCACCGTCTCCCTCCCACCCTTCCCCATTAGCCGCAGCTATTACAACCTCTGAGAGAGAGAGTCATTACCGCTCCCATCCATGATGATGAAGCTCTCAGCTCGAAACACCGGCAACTTGCTCAGGCTGTGCTTGATTGGCAGGATACAGGGGATGAGGAGGAGGAGGAGCAGTGGAGGTTTGGTATAGGGGGTTTGTGTGATGGGAACTCCACTTGAGATGTGAATTGGCTTTGCCACTCCAATCAGGCCGCTGGATGACAAATGAAGTGTGTCTCTTTCACTCCCTCTCTCTCTCACCCTTCTTCGTCTTCATTCTACCCCCCCCCCCCCCTTCACACTTCTCCTCTCTGTCCGGGTGGAGAAAGAAAAGGGGAGTTCATGTGGGAGCGCTTGACAGCAACACAATCACATTTCTATTCAGCTCCCCCGCCTGCCTATTTTACCTTCTCGGCAGCCCGGCATGCCATGCACGCTAACACATAGTCCAGCCAGCCAATTAGAACGCGGCGCAAAGAATCTGTGAAAGACACAAAAGGTCTTTAGAGGTTTGGACAGGTGTCTCATTTGGCCGCGGGACATAGTTTAGAGGCTTTTTCTATGTCTTTGGTCGATTTTGTGGGCAGAAAGCGAGGAAGGTTATTTGTCGCGCTGTCATTTTTTCCCTCCTTTTTTTGATGCCAGGCTCGTTGTCTGTCTGTCGATCCTTGCAGCCCCCTCCATGGGAATGACGGACAAATCTAAACTGAGGAGAGAAGGGTGTGTGCGTTTGAGGGTCGGAGGTGATTTTGCTCCACGAGTTCAGCTGTGGAAAAAAACAAAAAAATCAAATCTGATTATTTTTCAGGATTTATGTTGGGTCACTTCAGCTTTCTTTGCCGGTGAAAACAAACTCCTCTTTCTTCTGCATACAGTAATTACAGTGGGCTTGGAAAAACAAGAGCGGAGATAATTGGTTTGTTGGTTTGTTTAGCAGGGTTATTATCCAGCAGCTCCATTATGGCTGGCAGCACAGAAATTCCTCATTAGCATACACAAATATATACAGAGAAGATGTGGGAAGAGAGAAAAATGCCCCAGTGTTTAGTACCAAATGCTCAGTCTCTTGCACTCATTCGCAACACACACATGGAATGCACAAAAACATGCAAATAAAATCCATAAAAGAGTGGCGCTGACACTGCCTCCAGCTGTGAGGAGATGCAGGGAGGTGTCAGAGGGGGTAAAGAGGAGAGACAGAGGAGGGGTGCTGTGGCGTGAACTATTTGTTCAGCACACAACGAAGAAACTAGAGGAGAAAGAGGGAAAAAAAGAAAGACAGATGTAGCGGTAATTAGTGCAGGGCCCGGCGGCGGTTGCCAGTGGTGGAGATGACAGGAGAGTAACAGCGGAGGCTGACGGTGGCTTTCACCCTCCGCCATCATCATCTTCACCTTCATCATCATCATCAGGGCCTACACAAACCAACAATCGCTGTCAGTCTGTGTCAGAGCGGCATGTCGTCGCAGCACAATGGCTGCTGTCAGTTAGCTCGAGTTCATCTGGATCAACTCAGCTTACTTTGTTTGTTTGGAAGAAGATGAATGTGTTTGTTTGTTGTCATGTGGTTTAGTTTGTCAAAAGTTTGGTTGGTTCTTGTGTTTTTTAGTTCTCTTGAGGATTGTCACCAGACTGGTCCTATTGGGACTAGTTTAATCTGTTTCGAACTGCTTTCGATTGGTTTGGATTGGTCTGGGGTTAACCTGTTCTGGCTTGTTGTAATCTGAACATTACTGGTCTAGTTTCTTATTATCTGGCAAGTTACTGATGCAAAATAACCAACTATGGTTGAAAAGGAGTTTAAATAGTTCAATACCTCGTGCATTTTCTCCGTGTCCTACTTGCAGGTCCCAAGAATGAACTTGCCAGGCTTTTTTACAACCCACTACATCTGACATCACCTACTGGTTTGTGAAGCTTTATTGTCTTTGCCATTTTGATTCTGGTTGATTCTTTGATACAGATGTGTACAAAATGTTAAAACAAACACAAACAAACAAACAAAAAAAACTGTTCGGGTACATCCCACAGGCAGATCTATCATGTCTTCTAAATAAAATAGGGCCACCACCCGAGCACTTCTTGAGAAGGCTGCACCAAGTGGCCTGCTTTATGATATATATTAGTATATATATATATATATATATATATTATATATATATATAATATATATATATATATAAACAATGATGTTATTTTGAGCTAAGAGTGAAAATATGTTAAAATGTGTAAAAAGTTAAAATATGTGCCTCAAAAATATTAAACCTGCACATTGAAATGCAATACTTATTCATTGTGTATGTGACAACTGGGGTCTGCAACCCCTCTAACTATCGTTAACTATATCCTGTAAGTGACAGAAAAGCCCATCCATGAGATGACAAAATTCCATTTCTTGATTACTTGTTTGTGTTTGGTTTGGTCTTGTCTAGATTTTGCCTGTCCAGTCTGGTTTGAGTTGTTTGGTCTGAACCATGCTGGTTTGTTTTAGATGGGTGATTTGATCTTGACTGTTCTGCTTGTTCAAATTAGTTGGTGTCTTGGTTGTAGAAAGTTTTGAAATGAAAGAGATCCATCTGATCAAGTAATAATGGGCCAGATTAAATTCTGTTCCTGCTTTAATCTGGTTTTAATTACACTGGATTATTTTGTTTGTTTGTTTTTGTGTTTGTTTGCTGGTTTTTGTTTTGTTTTTTTATAATCTGGTGTGCATGGGTGTGGTAATGAGGCAAAAATCGAACCGACTATCTTTGGAACCTTGTAAGCATGGAATAAAAATGTTGTTTTTGTTTGCATTTTCTATTTCTAGGTAATTTGTGTCATAATTAAATTGTCTGAATAATTTTGCTGGGTGAATGAACTTTGACTTTTGAAAAATAATGGAGGCCCTCTGATGGCACTGTCACCACTTACAAATGATAGAAAATTATTCAGTCCAACCCTACTCGGAGCCTTTACACCGGCTAATTTCTTCTCTCTAGGTGACTCCTAACGTGTCATGTCTTCCCCCAGGAAAGCAAAATTGAGGTATCACAAAAAAAAAAAAGTAAAAGGAGAGGGAGAAAAAGCAAACTGAGCAAAGTCTCTTTCAAATAGGAAAGGTGAGCAGAGAACAACAGGGTTAAAGTTTTTTTTAGCTATCAGGTATAATTAAAGACATGGAGCCAATGTCAGATGTGACAGCATGTCTCTCAAAATTAAACTGGTTTTAGCACAACTTAAAACCACAGCAGGCCCCTCTCCAAAATAATAATGCATCACAATATGGTTTGATGTAGAGGCGGATTATTCCAAGCAATAAATTGTATCAACAATTTCAGCTTAAAGCTTTAGAAATGTTTCCATACATGACAATAGTAAGGTTGCATTTTTTAACCAGAGGAATTGTAACATTTTTAAACACCTTATGGTAACTGTTGTTTTTAAGAAAATGAAGAAAATAATTCACTTTTATACAACCAGAAATTTTAGAAAATCATATATTGAAATTGTGAGAAGATCTCAAACTTTGCAAACTTATCAACATATTATGAAATGTGGTATACGAACAGTTAATTATGGGCTACCTTAATGACCTCTACAGATTGCTGTACGCTGAATTATTTATTAAAAGACATTAAAAATATGTCTCAAAAAGCAAGCAGTTTAACTCAATTCCAAAAAAGTTGTGAAGTAAACAAAAATAATGCAAATTAAAATGCTTGAACTGAGAAAATTAACTTTTTTTCAATTTGATAGCAGGAAAGTGTCTCAAAACAGCAACAAAAGGCTGGAAAAGTTCTAATAAGTTCTAATAATAATGTTTGTAAATCTGTCACCAACTACAATATAATATCATCAAAAAATCTGAGAATCTTAAGAAATTTTTGCTCATAAGGGACAAGGCCCCAAATGTGGATGGTGATGGTGAGCATCACCATCCACAGATGCAGGTTAAAACTCCAGCATACAAAGAAGGAGCCAAATATGAATGGAAGTCTCACCAGCACCAAGTGGAAAAAAGGACATTTTTCCTTTTTTTGGAAACAGGGATGCCACAGCCTCCCAACTAAGAAGCAAATGTGCCTTCCAGCTTATTATTAGGTTTATGAGATTGTGAGCCATTACATTGTGTTTTTATTTACACTTTACAGAGCATTTCTACTTTTTTGAAAGATCATATGGATTACAGTCTAGGTTTACACATTTTTCCATGTGTCTCAAACTTATGTCAATATGTTTCATAGATGACGTTGTATCCATTTGATCATGAGCTGTTTCTGTCTTTCTCCACACTTTGCCTTCCTCATTCTACAAAGTTTATTTTGGCTGTGGAATAAATTTTGCATCCATCATTCTGGTACAAATTTATTTTTCTTTCATCCATTTATTTGTTTGTTTGTTTTGGGGAAAATTGGGAGAATTCTTTTACACGTTTTCTGGCAATTCTGATTATACTCTTTGTGAGTACAATCAGTGGTTTGCACCTTGTTTACCCCCCCCCCCCCTTCCATTAATGAAGGCCTCTGTTGCTCATAAACTTTGACAATAATTTGAATTTATTTATTTAAAAGTGACAGTGCATTTTAACATAGTTCAAGTGCAAGACATGAAACTGATGTGCCGCACACAGGTTTATAGCTACTGCTAATTTTCAACAATTGTCCCTTGTTGGGCTTACAATCTAAATAGATGCATTTTACAATAAAACATACATTTTCATAAAACCAAATTACATCATAAATACAATTACAATTAATAGACAATAATTTAAATCAAAATTAAAATCATTAGTTAAAATGACTACATCTTTGATTTCCCTTTAACCACACTTTGACCTTCAATGTAAAGCATCTAATGTCTGTAATCAATTTGATATCGGTTGGAAGTGTGTTCCACAGATGGCAGGCCTTTTACAGAAGGCTACTATCTTGTCTCTGCATGTATCTATTGAGACACTCTGGAGCCATCCTATTTATACATTTAAAAACTAATTTAAGAAAACACAAATGATTAAAACTCTTAAAACTAAGTAGATTATATTTCTTTAAAATGTGACAGTGATGCCACCGAACAGATTTTTTATCCATTATTTTTAAAGATTGGTTGAATTGTAGATGGTGCTGCTTGGGTCCAAACTGTCATACAGTATGAAAAATGAGAGAATATCATAGAATGCATAAATAACTGAGCTGCTGAAGTGGGTATATAGTGCCAAATTAACTTAAAACAATTCAACAACTCTGGGGTTATTCCTACTAACCCCAGAGTGGTCTTGACTTTGCTCTATGTTGCAAAGTGAAAACAAAACAAGATTGTGCAATCATCAGTGGTCTTCCAGGCTTTTCAGTGTTGGGACTAGTGCATTTGTTTTTTTGTTTTTTTTATAAATCTTTCAGATTGTTGATTTGGCCACTCCTAAAGTTTTGTTGTCTCTCTGATAGGCTGGTTTTGGTTTGTCAGTCTAATGAAATCCCTCTTACATTGGCATTTCTTTGGGTCTCATATTCAGACTTCCTGTGAACAGCTACCAAATCCAAGTTAAATACTTGGAATGATCTTCACATCTGCATCTCCTTAATTTATCATGGAATGACAAGAAAGGAGTCTCAGCTGGCAGCTGTTTGTCCATTACAATTGTCTAAATACTTATAGACTCAACTCTAGTATTATTAGTATTGGCATTATTATTATTATTATTTAAACATATAGCAGTGAAGTGTGTTTTTGTTTTCAGTACAGATGATATTTTATTTCTTTCATTATGCCATTAATCTTAAAATTAAAATGGAAAATTAAAGGAGACCTGGTATAATCGTTTCCATTTTCATGCCCTTATTGTTCACAGTTGCAAAAGATCACGAGTTATTTTATACTGACCCTTTATGGAGCTTCTTGGTTCATTCTTAAGCAGTTTTGGGACCTTTCTCTGTTTCTTTAAACTAACTTTCTTGTGATTGGTTGTCCCTCGTAAACCAAAGGTTTGAGTAAGAGATGAGTGAAGTCTTTATGGTGACAGGAAGGGCTGTTTTATTAACAATATTAGGGATATATTTATTCATGACATACAAATCCAGGAGTAGTATGAACCAGCCTTTTATATGAGCCTGGAGCCTGAATGTTTTGCTCACTGGGATTATTTGCACATACACTGACCTCGGGGTATCAAACTTTGATCAAGTTTAATATGAGCATCCATGAACAGTCTAAACATAACATAAGGTAGGAAAAGGAACAATAGCCCCCCCCTTTAAAGTTTTACTGGAAACCAACAGAACTCCAATTATGAATAATTTCTGTTTCTTGTTTTTTGGCTGTTTTCTCTGTGCCATTGAAAATCAACAGTTTTTTTGGTAGGAAGTAGTTCCTGTGAAATTGGCCTCTGGTGTGTTTTGTGGATTATCCAGGTAAATGAAGTCACAGTTTGTAAAAACAAATTCTTTTTATTTATTTTTTTAAGTGTTTTTTGTCAATACTGAAAAGCACACGTTAAACTCACTGCTCTGCTATCTGATATGCTGCAGTGAATTCGTGAATGTCAGAAACGGATACCTTAAAAACTTTGAAAATTCCTCCAATTATATCAGAAAACAATGCAGCACTAGTTCCCAGACTGGGCACTGAAGGGGTTGCAAGACAGTTTTAAAAGGTTATGAGAAGCAAGCATGTTGAGTGTTTCTAATCTTCATTTCTATTATGAAATGTCCTTCAAGTCTATAAATTCAATAAATTCATCAGAATGTATGAATAGAGATGCATTCCACAAAAAGTATATGATTTTATGCTATTTGTTATCTTACTATATTAGTTTTTATTGTGCTACATTGCCAACTTTTTAATATATTTGTATTTTATTTCCTCTCCTATTTGTTAAGATTGCTGTTTTGCTTTATCTAAAATGCATTGATATTAAAAGAACTACTAAAAATAATTATTGTAGCATAATACTAACCATGAGTGACTCCCACTGAGTAATCTTTTCTACCTTAAAAAACAAAATTCAGTACAGGACTTGAGACTACAGAACAGAAACAGATTTTTTTACTGAAGTAAAAGTTCAGAGTAACGTGAGAAAATATTTGTCATAACTTAAGTGAACTGAACTTTAATGTGGCTGGTCTTGATTTGTTTAGTTTCTTGTTGTTTAGCTCTAATAGCACAATTTAATCAGGTCGGTGTGGGAGCTGTGAGAGCCTACAAGGCCGACCAGAGGGGGAAGGAAGGGTGGAGGTTGTGGTGTAGAGGGATCGGAGGAGGGTAAAAAAAGGTAATGTGAGAAAGCTGGAGGTGACAGCTATTGTAGGAAGGTGTGAACGACAGAGAGAGAGAAGAGAAAGATGCGGGGAAGACTGAAAAGTGCTCCCTGTCTTTTGAGGAAGAAGGACCTTTTGACGAGGACCTTCACCTCCTTCTTTCTGCCACCTCCAACCCCACCACCCTTCCTCCTCTCCCCAATCCCCCCAATTAGACAAATATTAACATCAATTAAGGGCCCTCACAGGAACACAGGCTCTATATAATTACCTTAATGGGCGGACGCTTTCTCTCCATCCCTCTCTCTTTCTGTCTCTTTCTTTAGACACTCAATCTCTTAAACAAACTTAGAGGGCCTCAGTGGGAGAGGAGGGGGGAGGGCATGTTGATGGGCAGTTGGGTAAGGTTGGGGGGATGGAGTGGAGGGGCGTCATTTCCCGTTAGCTTTTGTGGTGCTGGTCTTTCTGAAAAGGCCCCAGCTGAATTGGACCTATTGGCCAACAAACAGAGGAGCTGTTCCCACAGAGCACCAAGAGGGGACAATACAGACCCCCAACCAGGAGGAGGAGCGAACAGGAGGCAGGGGGAGACCGGCATAATTTAGGGAGGACAAGCAGGAGATGACTGAAATAGGAGACCATAAAAGAGGAGAGAAACAACAAACATGTGGAACTGGTGAAAAGTGGACAAAAGATGAGGAAACAGAAGAGAGGGAAAAGAGGAATGTAGGAAGGAAACACGGAGGGCCAAAGAGTAGGGGAGGGCGAAGAAGGAAATAAGGAGGAAAAAACACGAGGTGAAAGGTGGGAAGTGAAAAAGAAATGAGAATCAGAGGAGGTTCAATAAGGATACAAGGAAGTGAGGAAGAAACCTTAAAAGAGGCTATGAGGGAGAAGCAAAGAGACAATGAAAGAGGAAAAGAAGAGAACACAGGGAAAGGGAGGAGGGAATGAGGGACAAGGAAAAACACAAAAAAGGAGAGTAAAAAGGACAGAAAAGAAGGTGTGTTGTAAGAGGAGACATGATTAAAGGTAAAGGATGTGAAAGGAGATCTAAATGGTGTCAGCTCGAGACTCCTATCAAATGGAGAGACCTCCACTTTCTTATTCTCATTCTCTTCCTGTCCTCATTTCAGAGCTCTCCACCTCTCATTCCTTGAATCCTTCTTCTACTCATACTCACTTTGTGTCCATTTTTATCATCTTTCATCAGTCCTCCACTTTTTCGCATTTTTAAGTAGTTTAAAATGCCTTTTTTCTTTAGTGGGATATTTCATAACTTTGTTTTGAAACTTTTTTACTCACTTCTTCCAACAGACATTAGTAAGCTGATTCCTACCAGTAAGGAACAAAAGGTGCTGGACTCCTGCCTGGTCACCCCATCGCTCATCATCCTCTAGAGGGTGGCAGGTGTTCAGGACTATAGTGAAGGCCTAAGGCCCTTGCTGAGTTGCTGGTTGTCAAACTGAAGATCTACAGATGCTTCCCCTGTGAGTGTTGATGGAAAGTTGTGTAAGAGACCAGTAAAATGGTTTACTTATTATTCAGACAAAAGACCCTTTCAGACACAGAGAGCTGGAGAAACTATGACTGAGTACTCATTCCTGTAATATTCCTGCACTCAGGGTGCATTCATAGTTAGGGTATTGTAATCTAAATTCTCAGCAGATCATAAAAAACAGCCAGGTACACCGGTGTCCGCTCACTGGCTTATGATGAAATTTACATGACTCTTTTCAAGAGGTCTTTAGTCGACCAGCAGATAGTAAAATCGAGGCTTTAATTTTGCATGTTTCAATTTAAAAATATATGGTTTGGGGTCGATCCATCCATCTCTTCTAGGTCAACATTGATGATGACCCCCAACCCCACCCCAGAACATCAACCCTACCTTTTGTAATTAATGAAAAAAGTACATTTTTTGGGATAAAATGTTGATAGTTTTTGATGTGTGTCAGTTCAAATTGTAAAAAATAAAATAAAATAAAAAGTTACATATTCTGATATATAATATTCTGAATTTTGATACAGTAACCATTAACGTCGCCTCTGACAATGGCTTAGACCTCATGGGGTTACTACTTATCCAAGTAGAAAAAAAATCGAATAGAAAGACAAGTCAAGTCAAGAACTCACTAAAGGAGATAGGAATGTGGTTATTAAAGTCTGCAATCAAGAGATGTTGTTGTTAATAGAAATACAGTGGGGTTTTAGCAAGTTGAATATTAGTGGTTCCACACAAGATTACACTTGCAAGAGAACATATAAAAGAGTCTGTTCAGTTTTTGAGGAAAAAAAATCTTTGGATGGATGAAAGCTAAGCGCTATACAAATGCAGGCCATTTTACTTGTACCAGAATGACAGGAAGACAAAAGTCTGAAGAATGCTAAAAAAACAGATTAGACAGTGCATCACAGTGCAAAAGTTTGATGATCTCAAACCAAGAGACCATGTTTTCATCTACTTTTAGCTGACAAAACTGCAGGAAGAGAAAACCACAAACAAGCAGCAACTGAAGACAGCTGCAGTAAAGGCCTGGCAGAACATCTCAAGGGAGGAAATGCAACATTTGGTGTTATTCATGGATTCTAGGCTGCCATTGACTACAAAGGATTTTTGAGCCTCTGAATACAGGGAACATAAAATGTCTCTTATTCCTATTCAGTGAATGCAATACTTTTGTTAAACCCTTTCAATTAAAGTTGGAAGCCTACACTTTCCTCACATCGTCATTGTTTGATTTCATTCTTTGGGTTGATATAGAGGATTTTGTTTTCAAAAGTGTCATTGTCCAGAAACTTATTGACCTTACTGTCTTATTGCCTGGACTTTCCATATTTGAAGTTATTTTACTTAAGTTTTTTTTTTATTATTATTATTTCAAAATCATGTCTTTTCACATTTAATGATTTTTGATGGTTTTACATGCCAGAAAAGTTTTTTTTTCCCCAAGTTTTGGATCTAAAGTTTATATAATTATAATGGTTGTAAGAGTTTGATAGACTGTTTACAACATGGATACATGCTCCATGAGGGCCATCAGGGTGCCAGTGGAAACTGTGCTACTGTTGGGTAGGTGAGTTAGGAGGCAGCAAGGAAGAAGGAACAGCCGGAGAGTAGAGGTAAGAGTAGGAACTCTAAATGTAGGGATTATGACTACTGAAGGAAGAAAACTGGTTGATATGATGGAGAGAAGGAAAGTAGATATATTGTGTGTGCAGGAGACCAAGTTAGAAGGGAAACATGATCAGGAGCACTGGAGATGGATTCAAGCTGTTCTACTTCAGTGTAGATAGGAAGAGAAATAGAGTAAGGGTAATCTTGAAGGAAGAATACTGAATAGTTGAGTCGGGGAGATGAAGAGAGAGTGAGACAGGATTATGGGTTTGAAGCTAGGATTCGAGAGAGAGGAGAGTAGATGAATGAAGAAAATGAAAGAGAGGAGGACAGATGGGTGACAGTTAGTGAGTCAGGAAATGCAAATTAGGAGGAAGCAAGGGCAGATGTGAAGAGGTTAAAAGTCGCCCAGATGGCATACCTGTGGAGGTATGGAGATTTATAGACATTCCAGTAGACTTTGACCAGAGTGTTTAACACAGTTCTTGAGAGTAGGATGAGACGAGAGAGGATGCTTGGGAAATGGTGAATCACACTGGTACAGATTTTGAAGAACATGGGTGATATGCAGAACTGACTGCAAAATCCCTTAAAGAGGTATAGCATGACGTTATGTGAAAGAGTCCTGACAGGAAACAGGATTTAGGACAATGTACTTTAAGAGTTAGTATGAATGTAAAATATCTGCATTTATATGTCACAGCTCTCTCAAACTGAGATTTTTTTCTTAATATAAAAACATTAAAAAAGGATGCTGCTGTCTTTCATTTAACAACTGGGTGCCACAGTTAACAATAAATGCACAAGTTTTCTTTCAAAATATCGTATGGGATTCTCTTGCAAGGAAAAGTAACAAATGAGCCGATGTCAGCAGATCTAATTATTCGAACTGGTCTTATGCAGCAGAAGCAGAATGATTTGAAGAGACTGATGTTCACTAATTTAGCATTTATCCTTCAAAGGTAAAAACAGGGGCATGCTGAACCAGCACTTGTTACATTTTACACTGGCAGTTAAATTCTCAGCTTTAAAATCACAAAAGAAAAGTGCAGGAGGGACTTTTAAAAAGAAAAGTTTTTCTATATATAGTGTAAAGTAAATTGTCAAAAGAAATTGACATTAGCCAGAGAAGTTTGGCTTTTTCTTGTCCCAATCATACCACTGTTTCTCCCCTCATCCCTTTTTGGGGAGATGTAACAACTGTAATCATTGGTTCAGTGCAAAAACTCTTTTACTGTGATGAATGTCAAATTTTGCCAGATATAAATAAGGTATTGTTGCAGCCTTAAAATGTTCCAGTTTGTAAAGTGAAAAATTCCCAATGAGTTGAGCGTCACAGAGCCAACAATGCATGATTGAGACACCAGGTGGAAGAAGGAAAATCATCACCTTCAACAACATTTTGGAAACTGGCATTGTATATATACTGGTACGTTATCATTATAACACATTTAATATGTGTTGCTACGTTACAAACCTTAGTTATCTTGGCTTGTAGCTACATGGCAAAATAGCTGGAATCAAAGCACGATTTTGTGCTTTAGATTTTGAAAAAACAGCTTTTGAAATGTAACATTGTGATCCTGACTGGGTGACACTGTTGCACTTCAGGCACATATCTAACTGTTACATAGTTACATAGGTAATGCAAACAGCAACTTTATTCGTTTGTTTTAGGTAAACCAGCTTTTGGAACGCGACAGTGTGATCCTGACTGGGTACCATCATTATACCTTGGATACGCAGAAGTCTTTGTGGCTGCGGTTAATGGAAAACAAAGAGAATATAAGCTTCTGCATCTGCTGCTGCACTATAACACAAATTCTTGTAATGAGATATTATTTCATATTAAATGACAAAACTATTGCTAAACTACGCAGTTTAGCGCAACTATAATATATACATGTAGTATATTATTAAAATGCTATATTTAATATCAAGTCAAAGTTTATGCATTACAAGGTTGTCCACAATGATATGAGATCGAAATAAATAATTCAAAAGGCAGAAATATTACAATACAGTATGAAAGAGTTAATAAAATAAAGTGTTTAGAGATTTTATTGCAAAAAATGCTCGTATGTATGTATCACAGAGTCATGGCTCTGTGACTGACACATGTAAATGTGACCTTGAGCTTGTAAGACATTTGTATTCTCACCATAAATGGTTTTTAAGAAAATGTCATGGAACTCAAGCATCGGTAGCTTCTAAAAATAAAGTGACCATTCTTTGTGTTTATATGGATCAGCCCTTGGTAGTAATACTAGCCTTGTTGTTTACATAGCTTTTTTTCTGTATCGTGACATTCTGTTGATCTTCTCAGGGGTCATTTGGGTGCTTTTTCAGTTAATGTGTTCTCTTCCTTATCACCTATTAGTCTATCTTTGATTTGGATTTGTGTGAACAAAGACATGGCGACGACTAGCCAAAATGGATTGCGATTCCCGAACTCAGTGGACAAAAACATTTCATCCCCATTAGTTACAGTCTTTAAAAGTCAGTCAGCCCTTTATCTGGTAATTTTGTGTTTGTTCATGGTGATTTGGCACATTTTGTGTTCATTTTGTATAGCTTCCCGGTCAGTTTCTGTTTCTTTATGGTGATTTTGCACCTCTTATCGATATCCTACATTTTTTGTTCCCTCGTGGACATTTTGTACTCTTTCTGGGGTCATCTTGTGTTCTAGTTTGTTTTTATTTTGCAACTCTTTCTGGTCACTTTTTCTCTTTGTTGGAAATTTTGAATCCCATTTTGTGTTGCAAATCACTTCAGATTGTGTCCCCTTGAGCTTTTGCATTTGGCCAGTACATCTGTTTAGCAATCTATCAATCTCCTCTGCAAAAACTTTAATGGGAATCTCGACTTTGACTTAATTCACACACAAGTTTTGCAAAGAAGTAAACACGTTTCGGTTTTCAGCATGTTGTCGCACTGTACTGAAATAAATGGACTTCACTAGCAGGTTGGAAGGTAACAGAAAGAAAGATTTTCAATCTAAAAAGCTTTGGATAATGGTGCAAAAATAAACACTGAGATGGTCCTTTAAAGAACAAAGCTAGCTATTGCTGCAGTGTGGCAATTCAAAACTGCAAAATGACAGTGAGAGCCCCCAGAAGAGAAATAGTATGAGTGTGCAGCTGAAAACAAGGTGACATTTGTTAGAGATCGTCTGATTGACGGCAACGAGTTTATTGTTGAGCAGCCAGTTGGACACACGGCTCTCACTAAAAACTTGGCTCACACAGAGACAGCTGTATTGGAAAATGCAGCTTGTGCCAACTGTGTTAATATCTGTGTTCTCTGTGGAGTTTCATTGAAGACGTGTTTGTGTGAATTTGTGCCCTACACCCCCGTCTGTAGGCGCACTCTGAGCCTTTCTGCTCCAAACAGCATCCAAACTCGCAGGCGGCTCGCTGCTGCTGAGGTGTAACACTGAGAACCAGAATAATCACGTCAACTGTTTCCTTTTATTGTAGCTGTTCAGAGTCTCCGTGTTGAAATGTGTGGTGCAGAAACAGAGCCAGCAACTCCAAAAAATCCCTTTGTAGAGATTTAGGAAAACAAGGAGTCACACAAAACCAGCCTCTATCAGCTTTCCAGCATGTCGGATTTTTTACTTCTTTTAATTTAATTTAAAAAAAATTTAATACGTGAAACATTCAAAAAATTTGTTCTCAATGTGAGTGAAAGCAAACACAGGCACCCTGGAAGGACTATTCTGTGGCAGACACTGCAGAACAAGGCAGTAATATACACGGCTTTATTAAACACTTAAATCATTTTAAAAAAGACTCAACAATTAGTCTCTCTCAGAGGTCAAAGTTAAATTAGCAAGCTGCTTCATAAAAGTCTTTAAAATAGTGTTCAGATAAAATACAAAATTTTGATGGGACACTGTTATTTTGAGTCTTTTCATTCAAAGTTAAGCAGGAGCCCCCCTCTTTCAATAAAAAGGAAAAATCCTTTTACTTTTTTAAATTGAAATGTTATTTTGGAATTCCAGATGTATTTTATTTTATCATATGTCATCATTTTATTTCCACACTCATGTTATTATTCCATATTTATGGAATTGCCTATCCCACACTGTGTACAATACAATACTTTGATCACCTTTATTTTTTTGTTTTTATTCTTTGTTTGCTTGTTTCCTTTAAACATACTATATAAATACATTTCATATAGGAATGTTTCATAGATATATGTGTGAATTTTTAAGTTTGTTCTGGCCGCTTTCTTCAACTAGTCCAACTGTCAGTGGATTGTACATTAACATTAACATAGTCCATAGATTTATTTGATTGTGTTACTGATATTACCTGAAACATAATCAAGAAATATTATTGGTAAGAAAATTAGTCAAAATCAGGTCTTGTGCACCTATTTACAATGATTAAATCATTTAGCTGTTTACTGGGCTGTGTATGCACACACTGTTGCTTAAACTATGTGTGTGATTGCTTCACACACAAAGCCAGGTTTGAATATTCTTTTTTTAACTCAAGTTATTTTTACCCCTTTCAGAACTATACACAGAAAGGACAAAAGCTCTCTCTCACACACACACACACACACGGTAAGAAGAAGAAGAAGAAGAATTACAATAATGGTGTTTTTTCATTATTTACAGGGTTCCAATGATGGAAAGAAAAAATACAACAGAAAACAAAAAGGTTCCAAAAGATCTACATACAATAGTGACCACACCTTTATAGCTCAGTTCTTTCTAAAATCACTTAATTTTTTATATTATTAATTATAATGATTATTGTTGTTATCTTATTAATATTAAGAGAAATTCACACTGGCATGCTGGATGTTAAGCTTGCACTGTTTTCTTGGTATGTGTTTTTTTTCCCCCAACTACAGTCAGTTATAAATTCTGATCTTGCACTGAGAAATCAGGTCATTTTGTTCACAAAGTAAGAAGATTCAGTTCAGATTAGTTGGTCTCCACACCACCATAGTGGACTTTGACTCAAACCTTCAATGTCACTGAAGTACACTTTAAGCTTGAACTAAAATGGTTTAATAAAAGTATTGCTTGTTTAGAAATTGTGCATTTTCTTCTATATAGCCCCACATCTGAAGGGGGCTCAAAAAGGGTCAAAATTAACTGGAATATTCACTTACAAGCAGTTTAATGACAAGGTGAGGACTTTCTCCTCATTAGTCTGAGACAAATTAAGCAGATAAAAGATTTGTATTTGATATCAAGTGTTGAACCTGGTTTTGGTTTTTCACTGTAACTGTCAATATGAGATAAAAAGAGATACAAGTGAGGTGGACCATTATTAGGAAGAAAGAACTGAACAAAAACTTTAGTGGCCAAATCGACAATCTGGTTCAAGAATAGTCTCAAGAAGACAGACTGTTAAAGTCTACAATTGAGAGGCACTTTCATTAGTGTAAAAGCAGAGAGTTTACAAAAAGGTGCAAACTGTAAGACTCAGCAACAGGAACAGATTAGACTTTCAAAATAATCTAACAGAGCTTGCACACTTTTGTCAAAATGTTTTGTGGACAGATGACACCAACATCAACTTGAACAAAAATGATTGAAAGAGATTATGGAAAAGAAAAAGAAACATCCAGTATAGCACATTTTATGGCATGGCATGAATGACTGCCAATGAAGCTGGTTTAGAAGTGTTTATTGATGATACGACTGTTGATAGAAGAAGTAGGACATATTATGAGGTGTATGTGGAAATGCACTCTGCTCAGATACAGCCCGGTGCTGTAAATCTGACGAGACAGAGTTTCACACTGCAAATGGAAAAGAACCAAAGTATGCCAAAGATTTTCTGAAGGCAGAGCATCCTTTTCAGTTATTGAAACTAAAGGCACAGAGACCTACAAACAGCAACATAAAGCTGCTGCAGTAAAACAACGTTTGATTAATTCAGTGGGTTCCAGACTTCAGGCAGTCACTGATTTCAAATGCTACTTTTTACATTAAAGTAACATTTTCCTTAAAAAAAAAAGAGCATTCTATACTTTGGCTTTCACATCATTCAATGTAACAACCCAAAGAAAAGGTGTAGATTTGCTACCTGCTACTCAACTAAAATCCCACTGGAGAAAAAAAATAAAAACAGACTAAAACTTGACTAAAACTGAAAACACGTTCACAGACTCCGATCAAATTGGTGCAATGGAATAATCCCCTTATGCATCAATTATGTTGTGTTTCTAAGGTGACTGCATCATGCTATAACAGTTGGGTGGTTTTCGAATGCATTTTCATTATGGTTGAAGAGAAAGAAATCTTTCCTACTTCCTCTCTGACACTTTAAATGCCTGAATGGTTATTATTTATGAGACAGGCGACTGCACGAATGTTAAACTCTAGTCAGCGAGGTTAGGTGAGCTTGGGTTATGCACTCGTGCAACCTGCTGATACCCACAATTCAAAAAAGCCAAATTACTCTGGTGTTACACTGTAAATCTCGGCAGCAAATTTGCGCCTTTTATTTTTCCGCCACCGAAGGTGATGATTTAAGCTGTCATGTTGCCGAGCAGTTTAACAATGGTTTTATAATAATATTTCAGAAAACTCAAAAAACATCCTGGACTGGACCTGTAAAGTGCCTCAGTGTTTGTGCCTTTTGTGTGTGGCTCAGTAAAGGTAATGATTTAATCTGACATATTTCGGAGCAGCAGAATAATAATATTTCAGCATGGTCTTTCTTAATAGTGGGGGAGAACAAAAGGCTGCAGGCCATTCATCCAGCTGATGGCTTACTTTGACACCGGCTGCTCCTGACTCGGCAGGGCTCCGTAGAAAGAATCGGAGGGTTTAGATGTGCTGGTGCACAAATGTACTGACAGGGAAATACAAGCTGGTCCAGGTGCTTGTTAAGGTCACAGGTTTGATTCTTTCGGCACAGCAGTTTGTGTTCAAGAAATGTCCAGTCTCTGTCAGCTCTTTGCCAAAGACCTGTTGCACATCTTGCAAGGTCACAACTTAAATTATTCATTCACTGGACAGAACAAATGTGTTCAGTAAATTTCTTGACATTAAACCATGGAAAATTTTGGAAAGTCTGGCATTAGAAAAAGGGTTATAAAGTTTCTGAGATTATTAGGATTCATCCCTTTGGAATCCAGTCTACCCAGAAAATATGAATGAAAACAACTTATAGTGACTCTGCAATTTCATCTGCAGACTCTGTCAGCGCCAACTAATCCGAACTAGAACTGATTCAGACTGGTACCCACCAGCTGATCCACATATGAACAAGCCAGCTGGAACAAATTTCCCAAGAGGGCAACATCAGCAGCCTAAGAGTATACTCACTCTAAGCACAGTAAAAAATTTACCCTATGATGCCCTTTTTGTTATTAACAAAAAGTTGCCAAAAATGCCAAATGTACCAAATGTGATACAAAAAATATATAATAAAAATATATCATACACAACATGATATAGCAAAAAGAAATTTGTGGTTTTTGTTATAAGGGTTAATAAATATCTTAGTTCCAAAAAAAATCTGAATTTTCTGGCTATTTTTTGATGGGTTCGGTCTTACAGGAAAGTAGTTGTCGCTAAAGCGGAAAGGGTTTTTCACCCACTCCTGCCATGCTCCCGTGCAGTCCTCCAAAATCCCAACTGCATGTCACCGATGATGTATGCATCTGTCTATTGCTGACATGCTGAAAACTGTGCCAGAAAAGGGGAAGAAGCAAGAGCGGAGTTCGCTGGGATTGAACGAACTATGAAAAAGAATTAAAAGACAGTGTCTCCAGTGCACATTTTTAATAGTTTCAACACTCGGTTTCACTTCAGCTCTTTTTATGATCTATGAACTATGATCTGCGGCTGGCTGATGGATCGTAAAAGTGGACCAAAGACTGGTTGTATTATATACTTTGCATACTGCCACCATCGCCAACTCACATTATCTTGGGGGACAAGGATTATCCATGAGCATGTTTTTTTCTGTCAGACAACAGCTGTTGGTGTGGAGGTTCTACTCGTCAATCCAATGTTTGTTCCCAGTAACTAGCCTCAAGAATGGCTCATCCCAGGCCTGTTAAGGGAGAGCCTTGCAGTTTTTGCTGTTCATGCTCCATGGTGCATGCCTTCAGTGGATCAACAAAATGTATGTTACTTAGGGCCTGATGTTGTTCATTACAGCTAACACACACTCCATGGTCATTTGCAACAGGAAAACAATCAGAAATTTTAGATATAGCTGACATGTTAATGTTTTCCAGGTTTTTAAAACTTTTACATTTTTTATTGCACTAATGAAATCCAGGAGAAGTTAAATAGATTTGTGGATTAGGCTTGACTTTAAAAAACACAAACTGATGTACTCCTTGTGTATTTTAAATTACACAAGCAGTTGTCAGGGGCCCAACTCCAAGACTGACAGACTTGTAAACATTTAGAAGTGGGCTTTGCAAAACATCTAACAGAGAACGCCCACCGATGTTTAAATGGTGATCACCACAGTCATAAGATAATAAGTGACAAAAAGGCTGAACCTAAAGTTATTGTAAGCTACATTTCAAGCTACTTTTTTACAGTGAATAATTCTTAATAGCTAAAACACTTTTATTTTAGAAAGAATGAATAGAAGGAATGGAGAATAGAAGCCAAGAGAGAATAAAGGCAAATAGTAGGCAGGATAAGAAAGCTTCATGTGTTGCAACTTTCAGGTTCAGTTTAAAAATTAAGAAATGGAACATTTGTTCAGCGTGATTTTCCAACTGAGGAGGAGGCAAATTATGTTTTTGTGATGAAAAGAGTATTTTGGGGTGTTTTGTGTGAATACAGTCTTTGGTGTTTTCTGTGAGAGAAGCTAATGATTTAAGCTTGACATGTCGGCGCAGCTTAATAACAGCAGAATAATAATATTTCAGCTCACTCTTTCATAATAGCGCCGGCAGCAAGAAAGAGAGCGAGAGAGCAGGCCATTCATGCGGTATGATGGGTAGTTTGACATGGGCTGCTTTTCTGCACAGCACGATGTTTTCCACTTAGAGACGATTGGCAAGCGCGCACACGCATACACACATTTGTACGGCAAAGTGTTCTTCACAGGAGAGGCTAACAAATGCTAACATATGCTAACACACACACGCTCTGCAGGCCTGTCATTGTGTGCTTCAAACGGGTTGACGAGGAGCATTTAAAGCTCGCTCTCTTGACACACACCCCTCATCTGCAATGACAGCTAGCAAGCTATTATTAACACACATACACGCGCTTGCACACATACGCAGATGCACACACAGACACACACACATAGATACACATACAGGTATGCACATCAAACTGACAGCCTGGTTATTAACCCCCAGCCCTAAATGAACCCTCACATACATCACAGCAGGACGTATATACGTGTCTTTCTCTGTGTGACAGAGGCCGCGATACCTTTCCAGCAACGGTTTAAAAACAAAGTGAAACATGGTCGACAAAATGAGCAGCACTGGGCCTGATGTCGTCAATAAACAAAACAGGAAAATATGAACAAAAAGAAAAAACAAACATTCAGCTATGTAAATGTCACCGAAAGCTGGAGAGAAACTCTGGCTTCAGACAGCAACGGTATCAGGTGGCACATGAGGCCAAAATTTCGACACCAGAGGTCAGGTTTACTGTCATGTGTAACACTGTTGCTTAGCAACAATAAAGATGGAGACATCGATGTTCTCTATGTCAAAAGCTATTAAAAGAGAATTTGTAAACTTGAAATAAAGTCCTGTACAGAAATGTACGAGAAAATGCCGCAGAGGCAGACATGGCTGTTGTCCAGTCTATGCGCAATTAATAATATTTAATATATTTGGCACTTGTTCAGTTTCCTGATTGTAGCAATGGCAAGAAATTAATAGAAAGATGGGAGAATAGTGGGGGGTAGTCAAGATTTTTAAGCAGTTTTTACTGCAGAAGGTATGCATGGCGTTTCTATGGGCTGACAGCGGTTGATTACTGAAAAAAAACCTGTGCCTCTGACCCTATTTGTTTATAACTGGGACTCTGAAATACATAATAGAGGCGTTGCTAACATGTCTGCCATTTAATCATCTGTTTTTAAATGTAAGTTTTGAGTTTTAAGAAAAGCAATTGTTTACTAAAAGCTTTTTTTCCAGCTTTGTCAATAAAAATAAATCAACAAAGATTCAATTTTCTAGAAAATCTAAGACTAGAGATAATGTTTTATTATAAACACTTTCCTGCTTTGGGAATGTCTTAAATTAAACACACTTTAAGTACTAAATAGAAAGTTGTAAACAATTTGATTCTAATTTCCATAAAAATTTAGGGCATAAAATATAAATCATATAA
Source organism: Haplochromis burtoni (assembly GCF_018398535.1). Taxonomy (NCBI): domain Eukaryota; kingdom Metazoa; phylum Chordata; class Actinopteri; order Cichliformes; family Cichlidae; genus Haplochromis; species Haplochromis burtoni. The sequence continues at coordinate 483,526 of NW_024582646.1, read as the reverse complement.
ATCATATTTAGGGGAAGAGGGGTAAAGTGAGTTCCATCCACGTCCTGTCCTCAGGTCCTGTCCTGGTGTCACTGTTGACTGACTTCGAAAAATCTACTGTGAATGGAAAAACTTGTAACTCGAGCTCTTGTCCTGGTGAATGAAAGAAGACAGATATTATTAAAAATGAACATTATGTTTGCTGTCAATACTGACAAGATGGAGCATGTAAAGATTTAAGGGCAGTGGGCCAAGAAGTGAGCCTTGAGTAACACCACAAGAAAACAGGGACAAGTTATACTGGCTTGTGTAGTATCTTTTGATGCTGGGGAAAAAATAATAATGAAAAAAAGCATTTTCCCCAAGTAGGGAAAAACTGTCTTCTTGTTAAAAACCAGTGTGGGGAAAGTGTTTGTCAATGTCACTAATATTTTAGCTCAATGAAATTTCCAAGCAAACAAATGGTTTGAGTTGACTAACAAGCAAGCTATAAAAGCTGGCATATACCAGGTCATTTTTAGCGCATATACCACGACATGAATCATAGTGTAAAAACTTTTGTTATTTTTGTTGCATACATTAGAAAATCACTGCTGAAAAATAGCATTTGGGGTTTGCCTGTCTTGCTCTTCACTTAAGAAGCCATTTGAATCAAAGCTCTTTTTTTGCACAGAGAAAGAACCTTGGATGTTTTTTTCCTTTTTACTCTGTGGTGTTTTAAGGCGCAGAAACAGCGTGACAAGTGTTTTAAAAACCCTTTCTGCTTTGACAGCCTGCCAGGCGCTCACACTGAACCCAAATATAAACTGAATTTCTTTTTTCCTGCTTCTCTCTCAGAAGTGTACACACTGTATGCTGAAAACTTAATTAACATTATTTCTTTCCTTTGCAGTCATTAGACACAATTTTTTCATTTTCCATCACTTTTTTGTTAGGTGTGGTGGTTGAACACGTAGGATGGGCCACTAAATACAGCAGGGAACTGATTAGAGCTGAGTGGCCACCAGATTACTAGCTAATTGAGCGCTAATGTCTGAGAGGAAGACCGCTCCATGTTTGATTAATGAGACAGTTAGTATAATGTTGTTATTCCTACACTGGGGGTCATACACACACAGGCACACAGTACAATGACAAAGACGGTGGAAATGCACAAAGAAAGCAGACACAAACATGCAAAAACACTAAGTGCTAATCAGTGAATATACACTGAGGTGTGGTGTAAAGTGTAATTTCAAGTACTCATGTTACTACATGAATGAATAATTTTGTAGAAAAAATATACCATACATATTAGTTCTGTCTAAAACCACCACTCCTAACACGGGCAACCAATAGTTCACTCAGCAGTGAGTAGTAAATTGCAATTCTGTGCACTTACAAATAGGGGTTAAAGTGGGTCTTAGTGGGTGTAGTGATGCACTGTGTGGGGAAATGAATTAACTAGACATAATTCACATAAAATTTATGAAGTTGTGATCAGCTGACCTTTGCTTTGAAGCATTCATTTCTCTTTGTGGGTTTAGCCAACGGAATTCAACAAAATATAACCAGATGTTTTACGAGGAATATTTTCCAACCCCTAGATGCAATAAAGCTAGTATAAAAGGTTGAACGCTGAATCAGTGTCATCACTACATTTACCCTTCATGTAACTTAACATTGACGATGTATACCATTTCTGCTGTATTCCTCTATCAGAGAAGTAGTGCATCATTGTAAAATTCACTACAATACTGCAAGCTAATCAATTTAGTTTGCAGTATTAAGATAAGATAAGATAAGATAAGATAAGATAAGATAAGATAAGATAAGATAAGATAAGATAAGATAAGATAAGATAAGATAACCTTTATTAGTCCCACACAAGGGAAATTTGTTGTGTCACAGCAGAAAGTGAACAGTGCAAAGTTACAGTAGCAAAAATGAAGAAAAACACTGGAATAGGATAGGATAGCAATACTATATGCAATAGAATAAAATACTATGTTGTCAGAAAAATGAGGAAAAAAAGTATTTTTGAATAATACAAAATTTGAATACTTCAGTTCATTTTGCAAAGCATTTCACAGTTAAATAATTCAACAATACATTGTATTTGGATGATATATCATTAAAAACAGGGCAGCACGGTGGCACGGTGGTTAGCACTGTTGCCGCACAGCAAGAAGGTCCTGAGTTCAAT
>NW_024582646.1:461734-480836 GCF_018398535.1 Haplochromis burtoni | reverse complement strand
AGTCCTTACATTTGAAAATAATCTCTCTTCTCATGTTCGCTTTCTGCTTTCGCCATCTCTTAATGTTACTAATTCTTTTTTAGTCCACAAACTTTATACTTAGTAAGCTTACACAAGTAAATGAAGGGCATTTTTCCATTTTTCTTTTCCACTGAGCTACTGTCACTGATGACAAATGTCCTGATTTCAAGTGTGAATCTACTGAAGCAAGGTGGACGCAGCAGCATTCAGAGCAAAAGCAGCGACTCAGCAAGGTAGTGGTGGGAATAATTGAAGTTACAAGTTTACTCACTTCCAAGCAAATGAAGTCTCTCATTTTTATGGTAGTTTAATTTTAACAGAGAGAGACAGAATACCAACCAAGGAAGTTATAAATTAATTTGCATGCCACTAAGGATCATATCCAGTGGGCCAGAATAAGTCAACTGTAAACACAGAAGTAGCTTAGGCAGCCCCCCGGCATTTTAAGTATAAAATAACTGCTTAACATTGTACAGTAACAATAACTAAAGCAACTTTGTAATTCTTCAGTACCCTGCTGAATACTGTCATATAGTAAGATTGATAATAATATAATATAATCACCTGGGATGTTGGGTTTAGCTTTTCAACCAGCTGCAAAAAGTCCTGCTTTTCCACGGTGTAAATACATCAGTCTTTTCCATTCACTGTTTTTTCTTTATCTCAAATGGAGTGCAGCTAGCAAAAGTAGCTAGCATATATACCTAGCAAGTCCAGCTAGCAAGTGCTCAAGTGGTGCTCGATTGTGTAGCGGGCTCATAGTTGACTGTGTTTCTGTCTCAAGTGGTGAAGCACATTTCAGGGTGGCAGGCTGACATGTGGCTCTCTGACATACCCAGGACTGTAAATGGTAAATGGACTGATTCTTATATAGCGCTTTTCTACTCTCCCAGAGCACTCAAAGCGCTTTATACAACATGCAACATTGTCTTTTTGTTGTGTAGGAAACATAAAGGCATGGTGTTGTTATAGTAATGATATTTCGATATGATATTTTTATAGCATGTAAAAAATTGATGACAGTGTTATTGTGGATATGATCTGATAATGGTACAACCCTATTATGTGGTGATATTTTTATGAGATGCTTAAAAAGATGCATTTTTTTCACCCCCCCCCCCCCCCACCCCCCCAATGCTAAAACCAAGCCCTAGAATGGTGCTGCCATGTCTGTAACCTGCCCGCAGCTAAAAAAACAAGCATTTCACTGCATGTTGAACTGTGTATCTGACAAATAAAATTTGAAAAAAATGCATCTTTTTAAGCATCTCATAAAAATATCACCACATAATAGGGTTGTACCATTATCAGATCATATCCACAATAACACTGTCATCAATTTTTTACATGCTATAAAAATATCATATCGAAATATCATTACTATAACAACACCATGCCTTTATGTTTCCTACACAACAAAAAGACAATGTTGCATGTTGTATAAAGCGCTTTGAGTGCTCTGGGAGAGTAGAAAAGCGCTATATAAGAATCAGTCCATTTACCATTTACAGTCCTGGGTATGTCAGAGAGCCACATGTCAGCCTGCCACCCTGAAATGTGCTTCACCACTTGAGACAGAAACACAGTCAACTATGAGCCCGCTACACAATCGAGCACCACTTGAGCACTTGCTAGCTGGACTTGCTAGGTATATATGCTAGCTACTTTTGCTAGCTGCACTCCATTTGAGATAAAGAAAAAACAGTGAATGGAAAAGACTGATGTATTTACACCGTGGAAAAGCAGGACTTTTTGCAGCTGGTTGAAAAGCTAAACCCAACATCCCAGGTGATTATATTATATTATTATCAATCTTACTATATGACAGTATTCAGCAGGGTACTGAAGAATTACAAAGTTGCTTTAGTTATTGTTACTGTACAATGTTAAGCAGTTATTTTATACTTAAAATGCCGGGGGGCTGCCTAAGCTACTTCTGTGTTTACAGTTGACTTATTCTGGCCCACTGGATATGATCCTTAGTGGCATGCAAATTAATTTATAACTTCCTTGGTTGGTATTCTGTCTCTCTCTGTTAAAATTAAACTACCATAAAAATGAGAGACTTCATTTGCTTGGAAGTGAGTAAACTTGTAACTTCAATTATTCCCACCACTACCTTGCTGAGTCGCTGCTTTTGCTCTGAATGCTGCTGCGTCCACCTTGCTTCAGTAGATTCACACTTGAAATCAGGACATTTGTCATCAGTGACAGTAGCTCAGTGGAAAAGAAAAATGGAAAAATGCCCTTCATTTACTTGTGTAAGCTTACTAAGTATAAAGTTTGTGGACTAAAAAAGAATTAGTAACATTAAGAGATGGCGAAAGCAGAAAGCGAACATGAGAAGAGAGATTATTTTCAAATGTAAGGACTGCTCAGCAAGTGAAATTTGCTAAATTGGGAATGTAACTTTACTGTCAAAATTCATTTTAAAGTTTTTAATGATATCCATCCATTCGCTTCCGCTTATCCTTTTCAGGGTCGCGGGGGGCGCTGGAGCCTATCCCAGCTGTCATAGGGCGAGAGGCGGGGTACACCCTGGACAGGTCGCCAGTCTGTCGCAGGGCCAACACACAGGGACAGACAACCATTCGCACTCACATTCACACCTAGTGACAATTTGGATTAATCAATTAACCTATCCCCACAAGCTGCATGTCTTTGGACGGTGGGAGGAAGCCGGAGTACCCGGAGAGAACCCACGCAAACACGGGGAGAACATGTCGACGTTTTGTCACGTCCCGCGGCGTTCCTGAGGAACGCGAAAGGAGACCTTCGGCGTTCTTATGGTACGCGGCGGGTTATGGCTGGAATCCAGTGCAATGACGCTCCCGCGGTAATAGACGTTCCAGCCCTGTATTCCAGCCCTAAACCTAACCTTATCCCTAGCCCTGACCATAACCTTATTCCTGACCTTAACCAGGACTTTAATGATGTTAAATAGCGTGTTTCTAAGCGATTTGAAGAAAAAGAGCGAACATGTGTAGGTTCAGTCCAGACGGTTCTCATATTTCCTCTTTTTCCGAGGTCGTCATTTAGGAACGTGGTGGGTAGCCGAAAACGTAATATGTTGACGATTTGTCACCTAGCGTAAAATGTTACGCTTTGGGAGTGAGAACGGGTTGAAACTCCACACAGAAAGACCCCGGCCTGATGGTGGGATTGAACTCAGGACCTTCTTGCTGTGCGGCAACAGTGCTAACCACCGTGCCACCGTGCTGCCCTGTTTTTAATGATATATCATCCAAATACAATGTATTGTTGAATTATTTAACTGTGAAATGCTTTGCAAAATGAACTGAAGTATTCAAATTTTGTATTATTCAAAAATACTTTTTTTCCTCATTTTTCTGACAACATAGTATTTTATTCTATTGCATATAGTATTGCTATCCTATCCTATTCCAGTGTTTTTCTTCATTTTTGCTACTGTAACTTTGCACTGTTCACTTTCTGCTGTGACACAACAAATTTCCCTTGTGTGGGACTAATAAAGGTTATCTTATCTTATCTTATCTTATCTTATCTTATCTTATCTTATCTTATCTTATCTTATCTTATCTTATCTTATCTTAATACTGCAAACTAAATTGATTAGCTTGCAGTATTGTAGTGAATTTTACAATGATGCACTACTTCTCTGATAGAGGAATACAGCAGAAATGGTATACATCGTCAATGTTAAGTTACATGAAGGGTAAATGTAGTGATGACACTGATTCAGCGTTCAACCTTTTATACTAGCTTTATTGCATCTAGGGGTTGGAAAATATTCCTCGTAAAACATCTGGTTATATTTTGTTGAATTCCGTTGGCTAAACCCACAAAGAGAAATGAATGCTTCAAAGCAAAGGTCAGCTGATCACAACTTCATAAATTTTATGTGAATTATGTCTAGTTAATTCATTTCCCCACACAGTGCATCACTACACCCACTAAGACCCACTTTAACCCCTATTTGTAAGTGCACAGAATTGCAATTTACTACTCACTGCTGAGTGAACTATTGGTTGCCCGTGTTAGGAGTGGTGGTTTTAGACAGAACTAATATGTATGGTATATTTTTTCTACAAAATTATTCATTCATGTAGTAACATGAGTACTTGAAATTACACTTTACACCACACCTCAGTGTATATTCACTGATTAGCACTTAGTGTTTTTGCATGTTTGTGTCTGCTTTCTTTGTGCATTTCCACCGTCTTTGTCATTGTACTGTGTGCCTGTGTGTGTATGACCCCCAGTGTAGGAATAACAACATTATACTAACTGTCTCATTAATCAAACATGGAGCGGTCTTCCTCTCAGACATTAGCGCTCAATTAGCTAGTAATCTGGTGGCCACTCAGCTCTAATCAGTTCCCTGCTGTATTTAGTGGCCCATCCTACGTGTTCAACCACCACACCTAACAAAAAAGTGATGGAAAATGAAAAAATTGTGTCTAATGACTGCAAAGGAAAGAAATAATGTTAATTAAGTTTTCAGCATACAGTGTGTACACTTCTGAGAGAGAAGCAGGAAAAAAGAAATTCAGTTTATATTTGGGTTCAGTGTGAGCGCCTGGCAGGCTGTCAAAGCAGAAAGGGTTTTTAAAACACTTGTCACGCTGTTTCTGCGCCTTAAAACACCACAGAGTAAAAAGGAAAAAAACATCCAAGGTTCTTTCTCTGTGCAAAAAAAAGAGCTTTGATTCAAATGGCTTCTTAAGTGAAGAGCAAGACAGGCAAACCCCAAATGCTATTTTTCAGCAGTGATTTTCTAATGTATGCAACAAAAATAACAAAAGTTTTTACACTATGATTCATGTCGTGGTATATGCGCTAAAAATGACCTGGTATATGCCAGCTTTTATAGCTTGCTTGTTAGTCAACTCAAACCATTTGTTTGCTTGGAAATTTCATTGAGCTAAAATATTAGTGACATTGACAAACACTTTCCCCACACTGGTTTTTAACAAGAAGACAGTTTTTCCCTACTTGGGGAAAATGCTTTTTTTCATTATTATTTTTTCCCCAGCATCAAAAGATACTACACAAGCCAGTATAACTTGTCCCTGTTTTCTTGTGGTGTTACTCAAGGCTCACTTCTTGGCCCACTGCCCTTAAATCTTTACATGCTCCATCTTGTCAGTATTGACAGCAAACATAATGTTCATTTTTAATAATATCTGTCTTCTTTCATTCACCAGGACAAGAGCTCGAGTTACAAGTTTTTCCATTCACAGTAGATTTTTCGAAGTCAGTCAACAGTGACACCAGGACAGGACCTGAGGACAGGACGTGGATGGAACTCACTTTACCCCTCTTCCCCTAAATATGATTTATATGATTTATATTTTATGCCCTAAATTTTTATGGAAATTAGAATCAAATTGTTTACAACTTTCTATTTAGTACTTAAAGTGTGTTTAATTTAAGACATTCCCAAAGCAGGAAAGTGTTTATAATAAAACATTATCTCTAGTCTTAGATTTTCTAGAAAATTGAATCTTTGTTGATTTATTTTTATTGACAAAGCTGGAAAAAAAGCTTTTAGTAAACAATTGCTTTTCTTAAAACTCAAAACTTACATTTAAAAACAGATGATTAAATGGCAGACATGTTAGCAACGCCTCTATTATGTATTTCAGAGTCCCAGTTATAAACAAATAGGGTCAGAGGCACAGGTTTTTTTTCAGTAATCAACCGCTGTCAGCCCATAGAAACGCCATGCATACCTTCTGCAGTAAAAACTGCTTAAAAATCTTGACTACCCCCCACTATTCTCCCATCTTTCTATTAATTTCTTGCCATTGCTACAATCAGGAAACTGAACAAGTGCCAAATATATTAAATATTATTAATTGCGCATAGACTGGACAACAGCCATGTCTGCCTCTGCGGCATTTTCTCGTACATTTCTGTACAGGACTTTATTTCAAGTTTACAAATTCTCTTTTAATAGCTTTTTACATAGAGAACATCGATGTCTCCATCTTTATTGTTGCTAAGCAACAGTGTTACACATGACAGTAAACCTGACCTCTGGTGTCGAAATTTTGGCCTCATGTGCCACCTGATACCGTTGCTGTCTGAAGCCAGAGTTTCTCTCCAGCTTTCGGTGACATTTACATAGCTGAATGTTTGTTTTTTCTTTTTGTTCATATTTTCCTGTTTTGTTTATTGACGACATCAGGCCCAGTGCTGCTCATTTTGTCGACCATGTTTCACTTTGTTTTTAAACCGTTGCTGGAAAGGTATCGCGGCCTCTGTCACACAGAGAAAGACACGTATATACGTCCTGCTGTGATGTATGTGAGGGTTCATTTAGGGCTGGGGGTTAATAACCAGGCTGTCAGTTTGATGTGCATACCTGTATGTGTATCTATGTGTGTGTGTCTGTGTGTGCATCTGCGTATGTGTGCAAGCGCGTGTATGTGTGTTAATAATAGCTTGCTAGCTGTCATTGCAGATGAGGGGTGTGTGTCAAGAGAGCGAGCTTTAAATGCTCCTCGTCAACCCGTTTGAAGCACACAATGACAGGCCTGCAGAGCGTGTGTGTGTTAGCATATGTTAGCATTTGTTAGCCTCTCCTGTGAAGAACACTTTGCCGTACAAATGTGTGTATGCGTGTGCGCGCTTGCCAATCGTCTCTAAGTGGAAAACATCGTGCTGTGCAGAAAAGCAGCCCATGTCAAACTACCCATCATACCGCATGAATGGCCTGCTCTCTCGCTCTCTTTCTTGCTGCCGGCGCTATTATGAAAGAGTGAGCTGAAATATTATTATTCTGCTGTTATTAAGCTGCGCCGACATGTCAAGCTTAAATCATTAGCTTCTCTCACAGAAAACACCAAAGACTGTATTCACACAAAACACCCCAAAATACTCTTTTCATCACAAAAACATAATTTGCCTCCTCCTCAGTTGGAAAATCACGCTGAACAAATGTTCCATTTCTTAATTTTTAAACTGAACCTGAAAGTTGCAACACATGAAGCTTTCTTATCCTGCCTACTATTTGCCTTTATTCTCTCTTGGCTTCTATTCTCCATTCCTTCTATTCATTCTTTCTAAAATAAAAGTGTTTTAGCTATTAAGAATTATTCACTGTAAAAAAGTAGCTTGAAATGTAGCTTACAATAACTTTAGGTTCAGCCTTTTTGTCACTTATTATCTTATGACTGTGGTGATCACCATTTAAACATCGGTGGGCGTTCTCTGTTAGATGTTTTGCAAAGCCCACTTCTAAATGTTTACAAGTCTGTCAGTCTTGGAGTTGGGCCCCTGACAACTGCTTGTGTAATTTAAAATACACAAGGAGTACATCAGTTTGTGTTTTTTAAAGTCAAGCCTAATCCACAAATCTATTTAACTTCTCCTGGATTTCATTAGTGCAATAAAAAATGTAAAAGTTTTAAAAACCTGGAAAACATTAACATGTCAGCTATATCTAAAATTTCTGATTGTTTTCCTGTTGCAAATGACCATGGAGTGTGTGTTAGCTGTAATGAACAACATCAGGCCCTAAGTAACATACATTTTGTTGATCCACTGAAGGCATGCACCATGGAGCATGAACAGCAAAAACTGCAAGGCTCTCCCTTAACAGGCCTGGGATGAGCCATTCTTGAGGCTAGTTACTGGGAACAAACATTGGATTGACGAGTAGAACCTCCACACCAACAGCTGTTGTCTGACAGAAAAAAACATGCTCATGGATAATCCTTGTCCCCCAAGATAATGTGAGTTGGCGATGGTGGCAGTATGCAAAGTATATAATACAACCAGTCTTTGGTCCACTTTTACGATCCATCAGCCAGCCGCAGATCATAGTTCATAGATCATAAAAAGAGCTGAAGTGAAACCGAGTGTTGAAACTATTAAAAATGTGCACTGGAGACACTGTCTTTTAATTCTTTTTCATAGTTCGTTCAATCCCAGCGAACTCCGCTCTTGCTTCTTCCCCTTTTCTGGCACAGTTTTCAGCATGTCAGCAATAGACAGATGCATACATCATCGGTGACATGCAGTTGGGATTTTGGAGGACTGCACGGGAGCATGGCAGGAGTGGGTGAAAAACCCTTTCCGCTTTAGCGACAACTACTTTCCTGTAAGACCGAACCCATCAAAAAATAGCCAGAAAATTCAGATTTTTTTTGGAACTAAGATATTTATTAACCCTTATAACAAAAACCACAAATTTCTTTTTGCTATATCATGTTGTGTATGATATATTTTTATTATATATTTTTTGTATCACATTTGGTACATTTGGCATTTTTGGCAACTTTTTGTTAATATTAATTATACAAAAAAGAGCCATAGTTGGTTTAATATTTTTTACTGTGCTTAGAGTGAGTATACTCTTAGGCTGCTGTTATGTGTATCTCGAATTTTCTGGCTATTTTTTGATGGGTTCGGTCTTACAGGAAAGTAGTTGTCGCTAAAGCGGAAAGGGTTTTTCACCCACTCCTGCCATGCTCCCGTGCAGTCCTCCAAAATCCCAACTGCATGTCACCGATGATGTATGCATCTGTCTATTGCTGACATGCTGAAAACTGTGCCAGAAAAGGGGAAGAAGCAAGAGCGGAGTTCGCTGGGATTGAACGAACTATGAAAAAGAATTAAAAGACAGTGTCTCCAGTGCACATTTTTAATAGTTTCAACACTCGGTTTCACTTCAGCTCTTTTTATGATCTATGAACTATGATCTGCGGCTGGCTGATGGATCGTAAAAGTGGACCAAAGACTGGTTGTATTATATACTTTGCATACTGCCACCATCGCCAACTCACAAGAATAAGCTGGAGGTGTAGGTGCTACATTATATATAAGTATCTGTTTTGCATACACTTCCACTCACTCTCCATGCCATGAAGATCAGCGATATCTGGGGGAGACAAAGTATAGAATCCCCGGATCCAAGGGATGAATCCTAATAATCTACTGAAGGCAAATTAATCTTATTATACTCCCTTTTGTTCAGCTACAAAATGCCAGAACGTGTTCCAGAGTGAGTGGTTAACCGCTTACTGAGCTCGTCAAATCTCAAAATGTGTTCAATGTATTAATCCCTAAGTAACTAGCCCTCAAGAAAATAGGCTACACACTCCAGTCCTGTGTTCTAGAATCCAGTGAGAGAGCCTTGAGCGAAGTAATTTAAGGCTTTGTTCACACTGTCGCCCACAGATATGTTGCATGTCCCGTCTTCCACAACGATGTGGTCTTTGGCATACAAGAAGACCTGACAAGAGACTGACGACATGTCATCTGGTATCACATTAAAGTGCTCCCTGATGTGTTGTGTCCACAGGCGTAAACAGCAAAACTCCCTCCCAAACCTGTGAACCGTGTGATCAATTTACGACACGAACACCCATGGGAAAACCCAAGACATTTGCTAAGTTTCAAATCTTAGATATCAGTGTCTCGGACAAGTTTTTATCTATATTTTGTGTTTCCAACGCGATGCACTATACCATACCTACCTCTACACCGATTCTTATACTAATCTGGAGTCCCTTTTGTCCAGTATGCACTAATGTGCGAAGACAGTGCGACGCATAGAGACACGTTAAATAGAATTTGTGGATTAGGCTTGACTTAAAAAAACACAAAACTGATTACTCCTTGTGTATTTTAAATACACAAGCAGTTGTCCAGGGGTGTGCACCAACCGAGATCTCCAAGACCGCACATCAAGCTGGTTGTAAACAATTTAAAGTTGATGAGATGGTCTTCTGCGAGCCCACAAATATATTCTGTTATATCCCAGCGAACGCCCACTATTAAGAACCCAACAGACCCCGAATTTGCTGGATTTAAAATAGTATGTTTGAATTCATATTCACCCTGGCATTCTACGCAGATAAAATAAAAGTGGCTATATCCTCCAAAAAATAAGCGATTCTGACCTCCTAATTACATGAGCTCAACTAGTTCACAGACAAAAGGCAACAAACACTGAAGGCACTTTACAGGATCCACAGTCCAGGACTCGTGTTTTTTAGTTTTCTGAAAAACTATTTACCTAATGATCATCATAAAACCATTGTTATACAACTGGCTCGAATAATTCTTAATAGCCTAAAACACTTTTATTGTTAGCGAAACGAATGAGCCAAGAGTACTATCATAAAAATTCCGATCCCTATTCCCAAGAGAGAATTAAAGGCATGGATCGGAGAGAGACCAAAAGTATAAAAGAAAGATGCTTGCACAAATTGTGTGTTGCGACTGCGCACGTGTTACTCTAGTAATCCTATTTTAAAAATTAAGAAATGGGAAACTTTGTTCCCACCCGTGATTTCCAACTGGAGAAGGAGGAGAGAAATCTATCTCAGTGTATGAGATATTGCGATATAATTATTGTAGGAGTGTATTTGTGAGGGTGAAATCTATGACCATCCTTTTTGCAGCGTAGGTGTTGTCACCTTAACGACAGAACGTCCAATAGCCTTTATAAAACCGTCGCCTTGTACATTACATATCTGTGCTGACCACCTCGTGTGCAGCGCCTGTTCTCATCATTAATAATATACAACATGTCAGGCCAGTAATTATATTTAAAGTGTCAGAAGTAAGGATTCCCAAAATAGGACACCACCTATCTTTTTTCTCATTCATTCATGCTCGAACACCATAATGAAAATGCATTCGAGAGACCACCACCCAACTGTAGTGCCCAATAGAGCAAAATGATGAAGCAGATCAACGCTCCTAGAGAAGAAAGCACAAACATAGGATCTTGACCTGCATTAACAGGACTTATTCCATTTGCACCAAATTTTGATCAGAAGTCTTCGTGATTAGACGGTTGTTTTGATCTATAGTCACTAGGCTTTTTCATGGTCTGATTTCCCTAGCTAACCTTTTGGTTATGTGCTTTTCCACAGTGGCGTATTATGTGTAAGGAACTGTGAGTTAGCAGGTTAGCAATAAGGTCATAACACCTTTTGCTCTTGGGTGTCTACGCACACGTCTAGTGTGAACACAACATTTATGTGCACGAGTAGTGCATATCTCAAGCAAAGTGTATAGAAAGCGCTATATACACATGTTTATAATTTCATTAAGGAAATAAATGCTTAAACAAACTATACCAATCAGCGATAAGAACTCCAGTTAGAGCAGTCTCCGATAGATCCAATGCAACGAGGTGTGACGCCTGGATGTCTGTAACCACTGAAGTTATCCAAACGTTGTTTTACTGCACGGCAGCGATATTTTAATGTTATCTAAGTGCCTTGTCTACGCTCGTCTTCTCGTACACTCACACCCTCTCCTCTAGAATTCTCAAATAATCTAGAAAAAGGATGCCATCTCTCCTTAGCAGAAGCAAAATCATTTTGGCATTATAACCTACTACCACCGGTTCCTGTTTCTCTGACATTTAGCATAGCGCCTCAGTTGAACAATCTAAGTCCCATCCGATGCAGAATCCCTACCCATAACCACACAGATAGCACCCACGGCCTGAAAGTATATCCATGGGGATCATTAGGCAGCGTGACAATTTCTAACCACATACACCATCTCTATTAACATGATCCTCCCTATCGTGTCTGTCATTATATAACACACCCACGCCTCATGATCACCTCAACCAAAACTAGGATTCACCCTCTAAAACCAGTCTTACCATATTGCGCAGTCATCATAGCGCAGAGACGAATATACGTCGGTCTCTCCTGGTGCCTATAAAAAAGATGTGGCATTTACTGGCCGCCATGTTTCTTTTCTTTTCCATAATCTCTTTCAATCATTTTGTTCAAGTTGAATACTCCGGTTTTCCCGTGTAGCCACTAACCCTGTCCACTTATATAAAACCAATATATGTGTAACAACAATATGGTCTGCACAAAAGATCATCGTCCCGTAGTAACCTGATGTGAGTGTTTGAAAGTCTAATCTGTTCTCCTGTTCTCTGACTGATCCCTCAAAAGTTAATGACCACACTTATATCCTGAGGTAAAAACTATTGCTCATAACACATAAGTAAAATAATACCACAACAACTATCATGAGGCATATGAGAGTTTGACCTCATCCACATTGCGAAGACTCTTGTTAACAGGTCTGTCTTCTTGAGACGTAGAGTTAATTGAACAAGCTTATGTTTCGCTATTCAGACTTGGCCACTAAAGCCAGTATTGTGTGGTTCAGCTATACTTTCTTGCCTACAATATTGAGATGACGGGCTCCACCATTCTTCCACTCAGGTAATTTCGGTCAGGTACGTCCAATTGTGTAACCACTGGTTCGTTTTCTTAAGTCACTCAAATAAAATTGATGCAAGACTATCGATACAGTTCGTCTTGAATGATAAAAACACTAATCTCAAAGCCAAGAATGTTGTATATCAACCATCGTTAGATAATTATCTACAATATCTGAAATACTCTATATATGTATCCCGAGAGAAAATGCCGCTTGAGGGCTTATAGCTCTATCATGGGATGCTCTACATGAGTTGGCATAAAGTCATCGCCTCAGCCATATGTTACATAATATTAATTATACGATATTATATATGAAGACTTTTCCATCAGGTTACACTTTTGACCCCATATTGTGTATCGAAATCCCGGCCCCATCGAAAATTATAGAGTGTAGAAGGAAGCATTAGGAGTAGTATAAATAGTGAGGAAGAGCTAGCACGATCACTATATTTCTAAATTAAGAGCGACCTATTAACTTATGGCAGCTTTATAGGTTAAACACATGCATTTTCGTATTCTATATGCTTACAAGGTGCTACATGTCGCGATGTCTATGAAGGTTTAGATTGCCTATGAAAAAAAAAACTGATGAGGCCCTCTCCCACTATGTGCCTATTTTTTGCTGGAACTTAGAGAGACACTAACAATAATGGCGCGTGAAGCTACA
This sequence comes from Haplochromis burtoni, assembly GCF_018398535.1. Taxonomy (NCBI): domain Eukaryota; kingdom Metazoa; phylum Chordata; class Actinopteri; order Cichliformes; family Cichlidae; genus Haplochromis; species Haplochromis burtoni. The sequence goes on along the minus strand of NW_024582646.1, from coordinate 467,945 downwards.
TGCAATATGCGTCTCCTTCAATCTGTAAGAATCACATATATTTTTAAATATGATCACCTGTTTAAGTCTCACATGGTAGCACAGAGACAGATTGCATTAAACTATTAAATAAGTACACTTTTTCTTGACTAGTGTACTTTTCGATAGTGAGAGAGCAAGTAAAAAAAATCAACACAAAAGAATCTACAATTTCTAGAAAATCCTAAGACTAGAATCAAATACTGTCTAATTATGAATTAAAACAAGTCGTCATCACGTGCTTAACTATGGAATGTCTTAAATTACCAAGACAACTCAGCCTTAAGTACTAAAATAGGAAAGGATATGTATACATTCCACTAAATTTAGATATATTCTAAATTCCATGAATATATACAACAATAATCATTAGTGATAATGTCAATATAAAATATAAATAAAATCATTAAAAATCATATTTAGGGAAGAAGGTAAAGTGATTCCATTCCACGTCCCTGTCCTCAGGCGTCTGTCCTTGGTGATCTGATACTGTTGAATTCTAGGACATATAGATCACCCTGAGAAAGCACTTTATAAATAGCTGTGAGATAGTCGAGCATAATAAACTTTTATTGATAACACACTCTTTTGGAACCTTTTTGTCTTTTCCTGGTTGTCATGTTTTGACATTGTATCCAAATATCGATATCGAGAATACACTTCACATGTATAAATAATGAAAAAACCACCATTATTGATTAATCACTTCTTGTTCTTCTCTGTTCCTTAATCATACTTAACATGAAGATGGAGCGTGTTAAAATTTAACGGGCAGTGGGCAAGAAGTAGCCTGAGTAACAACCACAAGAAAAACCTGTGTATGGTAGCCAATGTTGTGTGTGTGAGGATGACTCTTGTGTCCTTTGTTCTTTTTGTAGTAGTCTGATGCCTGGGAAAAATTAATATGTAATAATACAGAAAAGGGCATTTTCCCCCAAGAGTGAGTAGAGAAGAGTGTAAACATTAGAGATACTACATGTATACTATCATATATATGTTATTATCAACCTGGCTTTGGTGTGAAAGCGGAAAGTCGATCTCACCTAGCATCTCAGAGATTTATATAATAAATTTTAGAGCTCAAACAAAGTCCAAGCAAACCAATGTTTGAGTTTTGACTAAAAAGCAAGCTATGTGAGTAATGAACGCATGGAGCACAGCCAGTAACAGCTATAATGATTACACATCAGTTTCGATATTATTTATAGGTGCACAAGCAGGACACTGATTTATTGCGACCCTCAAGTTTATACATGAATCTTTTACCAATAGAATGATACAAATTGATATGATAACTATTGTGTGTATATTTATATCTAGTTAGACCACCAAATCACTATAATGAAAAAATCATTCCATCTGGGACTATTGTTAAAATAGTTAAATGTAGCACATCTTCTGACGTGAGGTATTGCGTTCGACGTAGTCTCGAATTGCACTATCCAGTCAGAACGCACAGAAGACCAATATACTTAAAATCAAATAATAACTATCCCACATATATCTTATGGCACACACAAGTGATGCAAAGAAACCTCATCTATGTGGAAAGATTGTTATTTTCCTTTTACTCTGTTAGTGTATTTAAGATATGTTTAAAGAAACAAGAAGAGACAAAAGAATACGCACACCACCAGAACAACACAGAAACGAAGTCAAGAGTGTGTTTTAATAAAAACACCACTTTCTAGCTATGGTATACAGTGTCCAGTCCATGTACACAGCATGCTGAACCTACAGGAGATAGTAGCAAAAAATTCCATATATATATGAGAAATTTTCTTTTTCCATATGCAACATTGATAGTTTGCGTATAATATACAAAAGTTGTACTAGCACATTGTAATATGAATTAAAAAATACCTATCATATTGGTACAATTCCAATTAATTACTATACTCTTTTCTAATCTATTTAGAAAACAAAATGTAATTATGTGCAATTTTGTCCTTTTTAAATTTCGAACATATTGTATGGTGAGCTCCTGTCTTGATACTTGTGAAACGGAATAAGACTCAAATAATGAAGCATGGGCCACACTGTCTCACATTAACAAGAGACTATATTGGAAATCTGATTTTATATACGTAGAACCTGAGCTATTGTTTAACACACTATATCTATGATTACATGAGCAGCGCTTATGCCTTATAGTGATTACGCTGCTTATGTACCTCTTTTTGAGGTGTGGTGGTTGAACACGTAGGATGGGCCACTAAATACAGCAGGGAACTGATTAGAGCTGAGTGGCCACCAGATTACTAGCTAATTGAGCGCTAATGTCTGAGAGGAAGACCGCTCCATGTTTGATTAATGAGACAGTTAGTATAATGTTGTTATTCCTACACTGGGGGTCATACACACACAGGCACACAGTACAATGACAAAGACGGTGGAAATGCACAAAGAAAGCAGACACAAACATGCAAAAACACTAAGTGCTAATCAGTGAATATACACTGAGGTGTGGTGTAAAGTGTAATTTCAAGTACTCATGTTACTACATGAATGAATAATTTTGTAGAAAAAATATACCATACATATTAGTTCTGTCTAAAACCACCACTCCTAACACGGGCAACCAATAGTTCACTCAGCAGTGAGTAGTAAATTGCAATTCTGTGCACTTACAAATAGGGGTTAAAGTGGGTCTTAGTGGGTGTAGTGATGCACTGTGTGGGGAAATGAATTAACTAGACATAATTCACATAAAATTTATGAAGTTGTGATCAGCTGACCTTTGCTTTGAAGCATTCATTTCTCTTTGTGGGTTTAGCCAACGGAATTCAACAAAATATAACCAGATGTTTTACGAGGAATATTTTCCAACCCCTAGATGCAATAAAGCTAGTATAAAAGGTTGAACGCTGAATCAGTGTCATCACTACATTTACCCTTCATGTAACTTAACATTGACGATGTATACCATTTCTGCTGTATTCCTCTATCAGAGAAGTAGATAAGATAAGATAAATTAAGACTCAAGCAATAATTTATTGCAGATTAGATAAGATAAGATAAGATAAGATAAGATAAGATAAGATAAGATAAGATAAGATAAGATAAGATAAGATAAGATAAGATAAGATAACCTTTATTAGTCCCACACGTGGGAAATTTGTTTTGTCACAGCAGGAAGTGGACAGTGCAAAAGTTATGAGGCAAAAATTAGAATACAATAAGAATAAATACAGTACACAACTGTACAGAATAGAATAAAATACTATATACAGTAGAATAAAATAAAATAAATATACAATAAGATAAAAATAGAATACAAATACAAATACTATATACAACTGAGTAAAAATACAACGATGACAGAAAGGATTATTGCACTTAGTATTATTGCATATGTATGGATGTGTGTGCTTGATCAGTTAAAGTCTTTTATTCACGAGCATTAGTTCCTGTTTTATTATTTGAGTCAGTGAGTTTCAAACCCGTTCTCACTCCCAAAGCGTAACATTTTACGCTAGGTGACAAATCGTCAACATATTACGTTTTCGGCTACCCACCACGTTCCTAAATGACGACCTCGGAAAAAGAGGAAATATGAGAACCGTCTGGACTGAACCTACACATGTTCGCTCTTTTTCTTCAAATCGCTTAGAAACACGCTATTTAACATCATTAAAGTCCTGGTTAAGGTCAGGAATAAGGTTATGGTCAGGGCTAGGGATAAGGTTAGGTTTAGGGCTGGAATACAGGGCTGGAACGTCTATTACCGCGGGAGCGTCATTGCACTGGATTCCAGCCATAACCCGCCGCGTACCATAAGAACGCCGAAGGTCTCAATTCTACCATCAGGCCGGGGTCTTTCTGTGTGGAGTTTGCATGTTCTCCCCGTGTTTGCGTGGGTTCTCTCCGGGTACTCCGGCTTCCTCCCACCGTCCAAAGACATGCAGCTTGTGGGGATAGGTTAATTGGATAATCCAAATTGTCACTAGGTGTGAATGTGAGTGTGAATGGTTGTCTGTCCCTGTGTGTTGGCCCTGCGACAGACTGGCGACCTGTCCAGGGTGTACCCTGCCTTTCGCCCTATGACAGCTGGGATAGGCTCCAGCGCCCCCCGCGACCCTGAAAAGGATAAGCGGAAGCGAATGGATGGATGGATCTAAAAACTTTAAAATGAATTTTGACAGTAAAGTTACATTCCCAATTTAGCAAATTTCACTTGCTGAGCAGTCCTTACATTTGAAAATAATCTCTCTTCTCATGTTCGCTTTCTGCTTTCGCCATCTCTTAATGTTACTAATTCTTTTTTAGTCCACAAACTTTATACTTAGTAAGCTTACACAAGTAAATGAAGGGCATTTTTCCATTTTTCTTTTCCACTGAGCTACTGTCACTGATGACAAATGTCCTGATTTCAAGTGTGAATCTACTGAAGCAAGGTGGACGCAGCAGCATTCAGAGCAAAAGCAGCGACTCAGCAAGGTAGTGGTGGGAATAATTGAAGTTACAAGTTTACTCACTTCCAAGCAAATGAAGTCTCTCATTTTTATGGTAGTTTAATTTTAACAGAGAGAGACAGAATACCAACCAAGGAAGTTATAAATTAATTTGCATGCCACTAAGGATCATATCCAGTGGGCCAGAATAAGTCAACTGTAAACACAGAAGTAGCTTAGGCAGCCCCCCGGCATTTTAAGTATAAAATAACTGCTTAACATTGTACAGTAACAATAACTAAAGCAACTTTGTAATTCTTCAGTACCCTGCTGAATACTGTCATATAGTAAGATTGATAATAATATAATATAATCACCTGGGATGTTGGGTTTAGCTTTTCAACCAGCTGCAAAAAGTCCTGCTTTTCCACGGTGTAAATACATCAGTCTTTTCCATTCACTGTTTTTTCTTTATCTCAAATGGAGTGCAGCTAGCAAAAGTAGCTAGCATATATACCTAGCAAGTCCAGCTAGCAAGTGCTCAAGTGGTGCTCGATTGTGTAGCGGGCTCATAGTTGACTGTGTTTCTGTCTCAAGTGGTGAAGCACATTTCAGGGTGGCAGGCTGACATGTGGCTCTCTGACATACCCAGGACTGTAAATGGTAAATGGACTGATTCTTATATAGCGCTTTTCTACTCTCCCAGAGCACTCAAAGCGCTTTATACAACATGCAACATTGTCTTTTTGTTGTGTAGGAAACATAAAGGCATGGTGTTGTTATAGTAATGATATTTCGATATGATATTTTTATAGCATGTAAAAAATTGATGACAGTGTTATTGTGGATATGATCTGATAATGGTACAACCCTATTATGTGGTGATATTTTTATGAGATGCTTAAAAAGATGCATTTTTTTCAAATTTTATTTGTCAGATACACAGTTCAACATGCAGTGAAATGCTTGTTTTTTAGCTGCGGGCAGGTTACAGACATGGCAGCACCATTCTAGGGCTTGGTTTTAGCATTGGGGGGGGGGGCTGGGGGCCCCCTAGCCAGGACCTTTGCTGGATACTAGGTGGAAATCGAACTTGCAACTTGCTCCAAAAGTGTGTACCACTACACTATCCAGCTCTCCTTTGTAATAGACCTAGATTACAAAGTGAGTATATCCATGCCATCACAAGAAAATTACCTATTTTGACAATATTATTCATTAACCTCCCTGGTAGACTTAATTTCCCAAGGTGCTGTAGTGCTGTTCTGGATCATTCTAACCCCCCTTTCCCCATGTTTACAAATCATTGCAATTTTCAGCAATACCGAAACAAAAAAAGTAGCTCTAAAGCTAACTTAAAAGCCAGTTGAAAATGTTGGCTGTTTTGTGATCTACTTTTCAGTGTAAGAGAACATAATGCATGCTGAACCTGACTTCTACAGCAGGGTATAAAAGTTGTGTTAACAAGAAAAGAGCTGATTGCCACCAGCGTGACAGATATTACTCGTATTCTGATAACTCCATTCAGTGTAGACTTCAGAGCTAGCAAAGCTACTTAACCACTTAACAGCAGATTAGTGAAGTCATCTGGTAACTGAGGAGGCAAAGTGATATTTGGATTTACACACAAAGAGCTTCAGTGTGCTCTGAGGCCTCGGATAATCCTGCTGCTGCTGCTGATCCAATGTCAGCTGCAGGAAATAAACACTGTGGGTCTTGTGGAGGAAGATGGGGCAAGCAGTATTATCAGTGATCGATTTCACAGAGCACAGAAATGGGGCCGCTCAAAAACACAGTTC
>NW_024582646.1:411741-461709 GCF_018398535.1 Haplochromis burtoni | reverse complement strand
GTCTAGCCAGGACCTTTGCTGGATACTAGGTGGAAATCGAACTTGCAACTTGCTCCAAAAGTGTGTACCACTACACTATCCAGCTCTCCTTTGTAATAGACCTAGATTACAAAGTGAGTATATCCATGCCATCACAAGAAAATTACCTATTTTGACAATATTATTCATTAACCTCCCTGGTAGACTTAATTTCCCAAGGTGCTGTAGTGCTGTTCTGGATCATTCTAACCCCCCTTTCCCCATGTTTACAAATCATTGCAATTTTCAGCAATACCGAAACAAAAAAAAGTAGCTCTAAAGCTAACTTAAAAGCCAGTTGAAAATGTTGGCTGTTTTGTGATCTACTTTTCAGTGTAAGAGAACATAATGCATGCTGAACCTGACTTCTACAGCAGGGTATAAAAGTTGTGTTAACAAGAAAAGAGCTGATTGCCACCAGCGTGACAGATATTACTCGTATTCTGATAACTCCATTCAGTGTAGACTTCAGAGCTAGCAAAGCTACTTAACCACTTAACAGCAGATTAGTGAAGTCATCTGGTAACTGAGGAGGCAAAGTGATATTTGGATTTACACACAAAGAGCTTCAGTGTGCTCTGAGGCCTCGGATAATCCTGCTGCTGCTGCTGATCCAATGTCAGGTGCAGGAAATAAACACTGTGGGTCTTGTGGAGGAAGATGGGGCAAGCAGTATTATCAGTGATCGATTTCACAGAGCACAGAAATGGGGCCGCTCAAAAACACAGTGTTCTCCATGTTGTAATAAATAGTTTGCCTTATAATCACAAGTTTCGCAATAAAGGCCTGTCCAGTGAGAGTTTAGGTGAGGCTGTTGAAACACACAGTTAATAAATCGCCCTCATACTCTACTCCCTTTAATAGGTTACTTGAGCCAAATGAAACAAAAATAGATTTTTCCCATGGATTCCTGCTGGTGTTGAGTCATACATAAAGTTTCTGTTAGATTTGTGAAGCTTTCTCTGAGGTTTCTGGATTATGACAGGGATCATAGAGAAAAGAAAAATTATGTTTTTGTTTTGATTTGAACCTTTAAAATAACTGTTCATCATGTGGGGAAATACTTCTTCAAGTATTTTCCCACATGAAAATGGATGGCATGTCTGCTTATTAGAGGATAGTTTTGTTTTGACCTGGTGTTCACTGTTATTTTTGCAGCTCTGTGAGAATTGCTAACTTCACACTGTGTACCTATTATTTGTGCAGAGTACAAAAGGACAAAAAAGTAAATTAAAGTTAAAAAGAAAGATATAGCTAATGAAAAGCCCTGCAGTTTTAGATCCATGACATGATTAAATGATCTCAGGGACCTACTAGGGACATATGGCTGTTCACTGATGTAAGCTGGTGCGTGGCCAAGAACTCTGAAAGTCAGAAGCAGAATCTTTAAATTAACTCGGGATTCAATGCAGCAATTTGACATGAGAACACTCAGAAGATTAAGTCAGAAGCAACTTTCTGAACACCTGAAGATTTTTCAGGGATTGTTTGTTTAGACAAATAATTTATTTCAAATAAATAATGCATGTTTATTCATTTCCCGCAAATAATTCAACACAATTATGTGGGCTACATAAGTTAAAGAACAAAGCATCGATCTTATCCCACTAGTCTCAATCCAATACCATTGATATATGATACAACATCCATCCCCCCACCTCTAAAGGTAACTACATTTACAATTTTAGACATTATAAAACATGGAGGTCTGCAGGAAAAATTGAGTCAATGGGCAAACTCTCCAAAACCAGTATCCTGTATCGTTAGGCCACCAAATGGCCAAACCTGTGCAAAAAGCCTTAGTCTATAGAAAAACAACTTTCTGACTTCACCTCTATAAATCTCCAAAAGTTGATTCTGTTCATCTGGACGTAGCGTTTTGTGGGAGAAACGTTTCGTCTCTCATCCAAGTGACTTCTTCAGTCTCAGCTGACTGCAGGTTTCAATCTTATAAACAGTACATTTGCATAATGACTGAAACCAGCCCACTCAAGGAACAATGGGCTGGGAGGTCAGTTCTTTAGTCTTAATTACGGTATGCAAATTCTCATGACCATTGATCAACAACCACTGACCAAAACCCACTGAACAAAGACTACTGATCAATGGCCATGAGTACCATTCACAGAGATTTGGGGAATGGCTGCAATCACAGCATTGTAAGATGGCGAAAGATGTACCCTTAGGCCCCCTCCTCGATTCGGAGATGGTCTTTCCCTTTTCATGTAAATGGCCTCCTTGACTCTGCCCTCAAACCAGTGTTCCTCCCTGTCCAGGATGTTACATCCTCATCCTTGAGTGTCCACTGGCCTGTAGGTGTAAATAGACTGCAGAGTCCTGGCCTGACAAGGTAGCTCTTTTGTGTTGTGCCATCCGCTTCGCCAGAGGTTGTTTGGTTTCCCCGATGTATAAATCCTGGCAATCCTCCGGGCCATTTTCACCCAGGTCTCCTACCAAGTGGGATTGTGCTTCTTTTAATACACAGCACAAGCTTAGCACTCATCTGTACAGGATGTCGTTAATAATTACATAGAATACAACAAGATTCACTAGAGACATTGGAGGTGGGCTAGAATGGTATTGCATATTGCAGGTTGAGTTGCCTGGCAGTAATATTATTGGCACCCCTCACTTAGATTATTCTACAGATGTTCCCCAATCACGGAATTAGGAGACATACCTAAATAAATTGTTTATACTGTAGATTATAGAGAAAAAAATACAGGGAGTATGGTTGATATAAATGTCCTGGGGGGTGGGGGTTGTGCTGTTAGTATGCTTCGTTGTTCACCTCCTACTGTTTCTCTCTTCATCATGGTGGGGTTCGTCCTCTTGGGGTCTGGTCCTCTGTCGTTCTCAGCGGGAGGGCCTGGACTGATGTGCTTCTCCTGGTGGCTCCATGGGAGAATGGTGTGCAGTGGTGTGTTGGGTGCCAGTAGTGCTGCATGCCCAGTACTGTGGCATCTGATTGGGTAGGGTCCATGCTGGAGGTTTGGGGCAGTGTGGCAGAAGATGAAGATGAGGGGTTGGTGGATCCTGCCAGTTATGTTTTTCCCTATCTCTTCTGCCTCCCCATGCTGCACTGGCCTGCACGGTGTGTGCCTGGGGTCCTCCTGGCGGGCCCGATGCTTGTCTCCTACATTTGTCCCTCTGGAGTTGGTGTGCAGCTCACCCAGTGTGGCTTGGTGACACCGTGCCACTAGGGTGGTGCGTTGGTACCCTGTTTGTGCTGGTTGGTGTCCTTCCTAGAGTCTTTTTCCTGTCCCGTGACTCTTATGGTGCTATAGGCTCTTGTTATTGGCTGTTTGTGTTGCATGGATGGATTCACAATGAGCTCTCTGGCTTCAATTAGGCCTTGGTGCATGCCTTGGGGCTTTGGTGGAAGCCTCCCTGGATGTTTTCTAGTTCTAGATGCTGTTGTACATTCCGGCTCAATCTTGATCTTCACTGTGGGTCTTTGGTTCTCTGGGTTACACTGCCTGCTGTTGTTTCCTCTTTCTTCTCTCTCCCGGTTTGATTGCTTATTTGGGGGTTTTTGGATATCATTTTGGTACATTTTACCTTCTTAGATAGTATGTGGCTGTTGGCAGTTTTGGGAGAGGAATGTTGGGGAAGAACTTGTTTACATGCTCACAAGAGGAAAAAAAAAAGAACTAGTGACAAATCAGAATAACACAAAGTGACTGGTGTCTCACCCTGTACTGGTTTCACAAATGACATTTCAGTTTAGTGCCTCTTTCACCTCCTGGATTGTGACACCTGTCAGTACTTTTCTGAATCACACACATGTGGAGACACACACAAAAAGAAACCAGTGTGTGACATCTTGTTAGCTACTATCATTTTTTCATCTTTAAGATTTATATTATATCTGTAATCATTTTAGTTGCTCAACTTAAATGCATTCACTTCACACTGGTTACAGATAATGTAGGCTAGATCTCTTTCTCCTGTCACCCACTTAATGTGAAGACATCCACCAAGCACATGTCCGCTGTTCCATCTGAGCCTCACAATTAACATTTTCGTAGGTGGACAGCCCTACATTAAATTTAATTTTAATTTAAATTAGGATTAGGGAACTTGCATCGAAAATTGTTCCAGTAGAAAACTCCAGGTTTAACAACCTCTCTATGAATTGTAGTCATTACCTATACTCTGTTCTTCCCTTGTTTCTTGTTCCCTTTGATGACCTGTCAAGGCGTGTGCTGGCTTTTGCTTTAACTATCTCTTTGCCTTTTTTTTCTAGTTTAAATATGTTTGTCAGTATTATATCCTCCAGTGAACAGACCGTTGTGTTATATTTGGGAAAATGTAATTGCAAAGATATGTATGTTTTTGTATAACTGAAAACAAAAGCAAAAATTCAAAAAAATCCATATCATTAAAAGTATCAAATACTTCAGCTCAGCAGCTTTAACAGTACTTGTTAAACAGTTGTTAACAGTACTTGCTGACAACAGTAGTTGTCAACAAACAACAACCACGATCAGAGATAAAGTACTCAATCCCAGAAAAGTAATGGAACTAACATGGTAATATAACTGAAAATAACAAGTGACTTATAGATGAATTTGGGTTTTTTGAGGGGTTTAGAGGAAGGATTCAAAGGATTATTGTACTGAGAATCTGTCTTCTCTGTGAGAAGAGAACCCTTCCTGTGCTCTCTCCACAAACTCACTTCCTCAACAATACTGCTATTCACAATGACCACTAGATGGTGCCAAAGGGAATACAAAATAAACAAATGCTCTGTTTCCAATATACAAACACTAATTAGAGTTATATTTTATAAAAGATGTCTAAGAAAATTCAGAATCAATCATATAATCACCAATTGAAGTACTTCTATGCATAAAATTTTATTATTGAGCTGGGTTTTTTTTTTTCTTCACTTCACGGATAATGGACAGCATCATGTATACTTCCATACTGTATTCAGAGGTTGTTTGAGACATGTGACAATTAATTTAAAGTATTATGAGTAACAATATGAGAAAGGTAGTTGCAATACACACTAATATTTGAGCTTATATATTTTCTATTTACCTTGTGTTCTTTAAATAATGACAATAAAAATGATCATTATCAGTCTTTTTCAGCCTAGTCTGCTTACATTTTCTTCACACATTTCATTGGGTTTGTTTTTATATTATGGTAATAGTTTTTACTATGACCTTATATTCAATGTTTTGATCCACAAGGCAATAAATGAAGTCAAAGATGATGTTGGCTGACAGCATTTCAGAATGTTTTAGAGATGAAATATTGTTTTTCAATTCAGTTTTTTTTATACAGCGCCAAATCACAACATTAGCCTCAAGGCGCTTTATATTGTAAGGTAGACCCTAGAATAATACATACAGAGAAAAACCCAACAATCATATGACTCTCTCTATGAGCAAGCACTTTGGTGACAGTGGGAAGGAAAAACTCCCTTTTAACAGGAAGAAACCTCCAGCAGAATCAGGGAGGGGCAACCACCTGCTGGGACCGGTTGGGGTGAGAGAAGCAAGAGAGGATAAAATACATGTTTTTGAGCATGATAACCGTGTTGTAAAAATCTGATATAATATGATGATATTGTACAGACTTCTCAGCTTGACTGATGAAAGATCAAGATGAGCAAGCCCCGACATAAGCTAAATTCATCCATCCATCCTCATCCGCTTTATCCGAGGCTGGGTCGCGGGGGCAGCAGCCTAAGCAAAGAGGCCCAGACCTCCCTCTCCCCAGCCACCTCCTCCAGCTTATCCGGGGGAACACCAAGGCGTTCCCAGGCCAGTCGAGAGATATAATCTCTCCAGCGTGTCCTGGGTCTGCCCCGGGGCCTACTCCCGGTGGGACATGCCTGGAACACCTCACCCAGAAGGCATCCTTGTCAGATGCCCAAACCACCTCAGCTGGCTCCTTTCGATGTGGAGCAGCAGCGGCTCTACTCTGAGCCCCTCCCGGATGGCCAAACTTCTCACCCTATCTCTAAGGGAGAGGCCAGCCACCCTTCGGAGGAAGCTCATTTCTGCCGTTTGTATCCGCGATCTCGTTCTTTCGGTCACTACCCACAGCTCGTGGCCATAGGTGAGGGTAGGGACGTAGATCGACCGGTAAATTGAGAGCTTTGCTTTTACACTCAGCTCCCTCTTCACCACGATGGACCGGTGCAGCGTCTGCATTACTGCAGCTGCAGCCCCAATCCGTCTGTCGATCTCCGGCTCCCTTCTCCCATCACTAGCGAACAAGACCCCGAGAAACTAAATTCACTAGTATGTTAATAGAAAACTGCTCTTCATTACTTTCTCTTCAAATCACATCTATTTGATGAAATAGGTCGCACAGAAACCTTTTTTATTGATAAAATCATTTCAAGTTGAGTCTTATGATGATGTGTCTGGTTGCATCACAGTTTTCATCTGTTCTAATGGATAGACATTTCAAAGTAACCTTTCATGCACCAATTTGTCACCATCTGTTTATCCAGTCAGAGGCGCTCTTAAAGGGACAGTCAATCTAAAACTTCTTCTGCTCCTCCCACTGTGTTTGCACTCCAAAAGATCCAAACACTGACCTGGAGCTCCATCAAAATAGAAAAACAGGAAGTTCGGGATGACAGACGACAGTGAAAATATTTCCGCCTCCTCTTAGTCTTTTTTCCCTCTCTTCCTCCTTGTCTATCATTAAAGGTGTTGATGGGAGCAGACAGATAAAAAGATGGAGATGGAGAGATTCAAACACATGAACACAATCTGTCACTCTCCTAAATATACCTTCAACACTCTCCCTCACTTCTTACATTTTCAACTCTGTATCCTTCGTATTCTCATTCCTTTATGATTTCTCGCCGTGTTAATCTTTCTTTACTTCTTTACTCTTATTTCATCCTTCATCTCTGTTGCGCTCCACATTTTAGATTTGTTTTCCATTTTATCTTCAATTTTTTGCCCTTCCCCTTGATATTTTTATTCAACTTCTTTATTCAGCAACTACTCAGATTTACTCAACTTTTGCATTTACTTTTCCATTTATCCTATAGCTACTCATGACTAATCAAGTGCCAGTTTCTAAAATAGTAAGGAAAAATGTATCCTTTTTTGTGTTTTCTCATCATTTTCTCATCATTTAATTAAGAAAACATAAAGCCACCGATGTGTTTACCCTTGACAGTCCAGTAAAGCCTTTAGAGGAGTCATGGATTTACATTTCAGTGGCATGTAAATGTGGGAGTCATCTACATAGCAGTGAAATTAGATGCCATGTTTTTCGTTTTTTAGTAAACTGAGCCCAATGGGAGCATAACAGACTGTATAATTGAGTCTTTTCATAAACCTTGAGTAAGATACCTGCATATAGCTAAAAATAACAGCAAACTCTCTTTAAACATTCATCAAATCAGCAAATATAAGAACTGGTCTTAGACAGTCTGATCATAGACAAACCTGCGAAGAGACAATGTATTTTTTGTAAATGAAATTCATTTTGTTGTAAAAAATATAAACAAACAACAGGATATAGGACAGAACCTTTTTTATTGAAGCACACAGAGTTGACATAAATTCACAATATGTATTAAACATTTTGTTTAGCATTGACAAACCTTGATTGCTTGAAAAGAATGAACTGCTTTTTGATTTGTGAGACCTTTCACCATTCGATATGGTAATAAATCGAATGGTGAAAGTGTCCTTTATGGTTTTGTTTCTTTTGTTTTTGTTTATCCTTGTATTTAAAGGCCAAATAAATAAAGCCATTTTCAAATACTATACTGTGTATTTAAGGATTTACAGATGAAGGACAAAGAGCAGCGTTAAAAACATAAACCGAATGAAATGTTTGCAGTTAATACAGGCCCATGTGGAGCTCAAAACAAACAAACAAACAAACAAACAAACAAGCAAGCATGAGAAAACACATTTCAGACAGTAGGGCTAACATAATGTGTTTCAATGTTTTGTGAGCTTCAGGTCAGCTAGTTTGATTTTGCTCTTTTTGACTCCTTCTCTTTTCTCCCTTTCTGCCCCTTTCATCACCCCCTCATCTCCACCTGAGCCTGACTGTCAGTCAAACATGGAGGGTGGTGGAGGAGACAGATGGAGGTGAAGGAGGAGGCCTCGGTGCTGCTGGCAATCAGTCTGTGTGATTCTATATGTGTCTATACATACTGTGCTGAATATATGTTCAGACTAAACATGGAGGGTGACTGCAGATGGAGGCGACAAGGTCACGTCAGCCAGTCTGCCTCTGCTCCATGCATCTCTGAACACTATAGAAAACACACTTACTCTCATGGACACTTACAGAAGCAGAAAGTTGAAGGATTTCTGTTTTCCTCTTCAGTATCAACATCACAAAATTTAAAATATAAACATAAATAAACAGGAAAGACATTGATTTAGAAACATGCAAAATCCATCAATTCCTCAACTTTGACTTTATTTCACATTTTACGCTAAATTTCTTTACAATTAACATATTTTGACTTTTCATTTCAGAGTTATACTAAATTTGATGTTTTACCTTTTTACTTTATTTCAGGAATTTCTAATTCATTGCTTGGAGTTTTCAGTTTCCTAATTACTATTATAGGATTTTCACCTTGGAATATATGCTGCTGTGATTTGGCTCTATACAAATAAGATAAAAAATAGAATTCAATTAATTATATTCTATTAGTTTTTATAATTTTTGTCTTAGTTATGAGGGTTTTTTTGTTTAGAGTTCTTAGTTTAATATTTGTAGCCTTTTTACTTGTTACCTTTGTAATTTGCAAACACCTTCCGTGTTTAGTATTGTTCAGATTTTTTTATCCCTGGGGTTTATTAGCCTTCCTGATGTTTTTCTGTGTTTTGCCAAGGCTTGTTTGTCTCTGTTTAGGTTATTTCACAGTGATTTCTATCTGTGTCTTGTTCCTAGTTTTGTTACCCATTGTTACTTTTACCTGTTCTTTATTCCCCACATTTTTATCCTCTTGCCTTGATTTCCCTCAGTGTGACTTAAAATGAATAGCTGTTTTTATTACTCCTTTTTTTGTGTAGTACTATTTTCTGTGCCTAAATGTTTCGCCATATATTTTTCTGCATTTCTGGAATTCCATTTCTTTACTGTTTGGGATTTTTGTTTGGGATGTTAAAAAGAACTGAAAAATACCCATGAATGATTTTTTTCAAAATCGAATGGCTAGCATGCACTATAATCTTAACTGTAAGTGTAAGTGGTTTGCCAATGACCTGTTTGGTGTTAAGAAGTCAACTATTATCAATAGAGCTGGGTATCGTCACTGATTTCTAGAATCGATTCGATCCCGATTCGATTCGAATTGGGGAAATTTTGCCTCAGACAGTCAGAAATATTATAATTCAGATCATGCCTCAGTACATTTCCATATTTTTATATCTATAAAAAGAAAACTGACACTTGCGAGACTTTATCAAAGGTGTAAGCATTACAGCAGATGCTTTTGTGTCAAAGTAACTGAGGATAAAACACAGAAAAACATGAAGGCAATTTTCCTGGCCTGGGATTTTATAAAAATATTCTGCAGTTGATCAAAAACGAAAGAAAACCATTAATCAACATATGAACATTACCTGATGCTGCTGAAGGGAAGCAGAGCAAAGCTACAGAGCTTTTATTAGAGACACAGCTAAGGGTTTTGCAATTTTGCATAATTTAAAGTTTACATTTGTTCAGCATTGAACAGCAGAAATGAGGCTTTCTTTTCGGAAGTAAAAGGGAACAAACAGCGGCCGACAGTGCTGCAAGCAACGGTAGACTGATGCGTAACAAGCAAGCGAATAACGCAGAAAACAGAGATTTAGACAGGAAATTGTTCTTGAAGTATAGTACAGAGAGAGAGAGAGAGAGAGAGAGAGAGAGAGAGAGAGAGAGTGAGAGCTCTGCATGAAGTGTGATTTTTATCGTGGTGGAAGCAAAACAGCAAAAGTAAGAGGGAATTCATGACGATGTGTTAGGATGCCTGGGTCATTGACCCAGGGTTTTTGAGTTTATTATTTATTATTTCTAGTTTTTGGTTTCTTTGAGTTCTGTCTTATGGTTTATGTCTCTGTCTTCTCTAGTTGCTCTGTCTCCCCTGTCAGCTGTATCCCCTTGTCTAGTTCGCGTCTCTGTGTATCCTTAGTTGCTATATCCCCGTGTCCAGTCAGTGTCTGTGTCTGCCCTGGTCTCACGTCTCTGTTCCCTCTGTTGTAGTGCCTGCATGTGAGTCTGTGTCTTTTGTTCAGTCTGTGTTATGGGTTTCCTGTTTTACTTTGAAAGTCCATGTCTGATGTTAATGTGTCTGGTTTTGCTTCCTCTTGTCTCGTTAGGCCTGATTTGCCCCAGCTGTGTTTCCCTCCTGTTACCCATTCCCTGATTGCTCCCTCTGTGTATTTGAGCCCTGTGTTTCTTTGCGTCTGTGTTGCTATCTACCGTTTATCTATAGCTGTGTGTTCTGTCAGTCCACCGGTGTAAGTTTATTTTGATTTTTTTCCAGTTATGTTATGTTATGTTATGTTAGAGTTCAGCATTAAAGCTATTTCAGTTTACGTTTGTCTCTGGAGTCTGCACACAGCCGTCACTTAACACGATGCTTACGTGAAGCGTAGTTTGGATCTTCTTTTGCTGCTGGTTCAGTCAATATTGTTTGGAGAGAGATAAAAACCTGCAGCTTCAGAATCGAGCGCAAAAAGGCGCCGATCGTGTCCGTGCCGTCGGGTGAGAAAGGTGACATCTCACTGATTCTGATGTTTCAGCGGATCCGCGCTTTGTGTTTACGTCTTTGTGCAGAATCCGTGTACCTGCTCTCAGTTACTGTTTTAGCTGTTTGGTGGTTGAAAATGTGAGGTTTAACCTGAGATTCTGGCATTTCGGGCAAAATAAATTTATGTTAAAAAATTGATTCAGGATTTTAATGAATCGATATCACGTTATCCAAGCTAGAATCGATTTTAATCGATGAATCGATAATCAAAACCCACCCCTAATTATCAACTGCGTTTGCTGTAGGTATGGAACAATGCATCACTGACTACAAGAAATATAATTGAAGCTTAATATTGTTCCATCATTTCGTCATCACTTTACTGTTTCAGATTTAAAACTGAAAGGGGAATTTTTCCTTTAGCACATTCATGCAGTGAAGTTACTCGAACACTGTCAGCTCACAGGTTCAGGTGGAAGGTTTTTCCTTTACCTTGGCAAACAGAACAGTCCCTTCAGGAAAAAGCAGAGGTGGTTCTATCTGTATATTTGTGAATGTTAAGTGATGCTGACAGCTCGGAGTAAGAGCAACGGAATGTCACCCTGACACTGAACTACTTTGATATCTTCAAGACCTTTTTACTTGCCCAGAGAGTTGAGGGAATGTAGTTCTGTATGACAGCATTCACGTTTAGCTGCAATGCACACCAGGAGCTCAGGTTTTCACACGTGAAGAACAACTGCATGCTGGAACGGTAAGAGCTTCACCACACTCTCTGATACACCTCCAGGCAAATGTGTTTCATTATATAGAGAAAAAAGCAGGGATGCTGGTATGTTGATTGCAAGTACCGTGTACCTTGGGTGATTCTAAGTCATTAATGATGAAGCAATGTTTAAAAACAAAATTGACTAGTATGTGTATCCTTTATTTTAAACAGATAGCTTTTAAATCAGTTGTGATGTCTCGAGAAATGTATGGTATTAAAAGCTGACATTAATAGCAAATTAGACCCATTACAGCTTACCTTTGAACTTTTAGATTATTAAATTACTTCTGTTTCTGATTTAGAGACGGAGAAAGAACTGTGGTCAAAACCAAAATCTTTGGCATCAACTCGAATCATTAAGCTTGGAGGAAGAGAAAGGCTGAGTACTGCTAGGGTTTCTCAACTAAGTAGTGAGTCACATTTTGTTTGAGGATTAAAAAGTAATTTCATTCAGTGCCATGCAAACTGTAACTTTTATGTAATGTGTTTTTTCTCAGTTTTTGGTTAATATTTTCTCTCTCTAAATGAAACCAGAAAAATGAAGACTGAAGAGTGTCCTCACAGCATTCCTTCATAGTATGTGCACACAGTCATCAATCAAACGTGATATAATGAGGAGGTTTTTATTACTTGATTTATATCATAAAATATAAATCGCTCTGAGAGAGGTCATTGTTACATCAAGTGTAACTGAAGTTCAGTTATGTGTAACTATTACACAACATCAAACATCCATTTCTTCACGACACACATATTTGTACTTCTACTTGTACGTGGACCCAAATAAGTGCCCCTTATTCTAACCTGATTGAGCCTAAGCCTGTCAACTCAGAATCTGTTTTCTAACATTGCTTTGAAGGTCTGTCAAAAGCATCCCCACTTACAACATCTGAAGCATTGGTTCTCACATATACAGGCGCACAAGGACATGCACGTGCACACACATACACACGCACACAACTAGAGTCTTATCTCTTTCTAGCCCCAGCCTCCCTGTCCTCCTTTTCATCATCACCTCTTCTGCCTTTGTGAGCTGTTCTTTGAACTACAAGAGACTTATAGAGCGGATGGGGGTATATTTAATAAAAAATATTTTATGAAAAAAATGATATAGATAGAAAAAGAATATTACTGCATTTGCTTCATATAAATTGGAAACAAATGTTACTTTGATTACTTCTAAGTTATTTGCGCTCAGTAAAAATGAAAGCGAGTGTTTAGAGCTGTGCTGAGCACATGAATTACTCGTACAAATGCTGGTTGTTTGAAACTGTGGCTTAATATACAACCTATAATATCTAAAAACTTTCTCCACCAGTGATTATGAGCACTGTCAGAAAGTTGTTTTTTTTTTTTAAATGTGTCAAATGAAGAATGAAAAATACAGATGAAAAAAAGATTACAGGCAATCCAGGTGAGCTCAACAAATAAAGCCTCATTTTATTTATTTTTTTTAGAGTGTAATGTCCATTTCCTGTGGTTCTTGTCAAGAGGTGCGGTGGGTTTGTTTCTGAACCCAAATGCAGACTTGTCAAATGAAGTAAATAAACAGAAAATTTTTTTTTATTTTGGTGAAGCAGCAGTTCAACAGTAAACAAAGGACATAAATAAAGGAAAAGCTAATGAGCAGACACCAATACAAACAGTATGACATGACAAAGAACTGCAGGCAGGCTCAGCTTCAGGCTGGGCGTGCTCAGCAGGGCATGCAGTCTCCAGTAACTGAAACTTATGCGTACATTCAATAGGAAATCTCTGTAGTCAAACATCTATCTGCTTCCCAGGTGTTTGATGGCTAATGTATTGTGTACATCACTTCCACTTTCCCACGCTGTCAAGCTCATTGCTGTAATCACAGGTCAAGTTGAATCATTTTTGGGCCCACCAGGCCGATCAACTTCCACTCTACGTACTTTAAATTCCACTGCTCATCTGTCATTCTCCCACCTCCTCCCCATCCATCTCCACCTCTCCCATGTTACTCAGGCTCCATCCAAGCCGCCATCTTCATCTGCACCACTAGTGTCTACTCTCTGGGCGGGGTCGTGCCCTAACCGCTGGAAATATGAAATGACATTTGCCCTCGGTCTGCAGCTCCATGCAAGATCTTGCCTCATGGGGTGAGGATGATCATGAGAAAGTTGGTGGATCAACCCCGGGCTATGGCTCCCCACATCATCTAGCAGATCGTTACATGGAGAAACCTTTTCAATATAAGCGCGCTCATCCACACAGGTGTACACACGGGTGTTCACAGACACAAGCTACACCGTTCTTGGTTGCTACCTTAAAGCACATTGTGCGCTGTCGGTCTTGAGTGCTCCAAAATGTTGCTCTCTTTTTTGCTTGTTTTCTCTTTTTTTTTCTCTCAACAGTTGATCCACGGGATTTTTTTTCTAAGTGCCCTTTCTCACTGTCCTCCTTCCCCTGTTTTTCTTCCCTTTCCCTTTCTTTCTTTCTTTCTTTCTTTCTTTCTTTCTTTCTTTCCTATCCCCCAGTCATGCCTGTCCCATCTGTAGCAACTGAAAATAAAATGAAATAAATAATAATAATAACAAAGGTCAATCAAATGGACCATGATGATCCATTTGGTAAAGTAAATACTTTGGGCATCTTTCTTGGCCTTCAGACAATAATTGTGATGGCTAAAGAACCAAACGGGACAGGCACAAAAAAAGAAGACACTGGCAAAGAGATCAGTCCTGGCTGAGGCACATCCACAGGACCTTCGGTTTTTGCAGGCCAAACCAACAACCGTGGAAGCTGGGGCTGTGGCCTGGTCGGCTTCACCTTTGGAACTGGAATGGGTGCAGGGTGCTCAGTCTACTATGTTGCTGGCTCAAACCCCAGTGTCTGGGGTTGGTTCTGGGAGTCATGGCATAGATTGAACCAGCTACAGAAGCAGACCTATTATACCTAGCACCTACCTCATCCTCAGTACAGGAGCAGACAGGGTCCTGCTTCTGGTTACCCTGGAAGCAGGCTAGGACTTGGCATCAAGCAACCAAGAACCTTAGAGCGAACATGGCCATGTGGGAAGACTGATGAAGAGCTTGGGTGCCGGGCTACTGCTGCAAACGCTGTGGCAAGGCTTGAGGGGTTGGCCTGCTGCTGCAGCGATGACAAACAGCGTTGCTGAGTTGCTTTCTCTTTCAGAATGTCAAAACAGTGGGAATGGGCTCAGGTAGGTGGCTACCTGTCACTTAGACAGGTGAAGGAAAAAGGTATAGCGAAACCCAGATGAAGTAGTTACAGGAGAATGAAGAATTGAAAGAACCTAGTTCTTTGGCCTGTGTGGAAGAAAGTCAATTTCCCTGTGGCAACAGTCTGTATCCTATCAAACACAGCTTCATGTGAGCAGGATGAATGTTTTTCAAAACAGAAAACTCAGTTGGCACTCAAAATACTTCAACTGCTCATCTGTGTGAAGAATAGCAAAGCTATTGGAATTTAGTCCAAGAGCTTGCTTCTAAAAACTTGAGTTCTTTTGAAAGAAATCAATTTCATTTTGTTCTTATGGAGCTTTTGGATCAGTTATTTTCTTTCAGCCTCACCACCGCAGTCCCATTTATGGTCTGTTCCTATTATAAGTCATGCATTCTTTAACCCAATGTGTCCAAGTCTGAGCTGTGAAATGACCATCTCATCTCTCATGTTCCTTGCCAACAAAGAACTGAGGGAAGACAAAAACTATAAATACACATAAGGTAATTACGGAAATGGGAAACCTCGAGGTACACGGCTGAAACTAATTGGGAAAACAAGACAAGGGAAACGAAACTAAATACAATGCACATGAGACAAGAAACTATTGAAATAAAACAGGAAATAAGTAAACTTGATGGGATCTCCGACACAAATTGAGACTTAATGGACACTGAGAAAACAGGAGATGGTCATGGGTCATGAAAAATGTTGAATACCCACGACCATGACATTCCCACCAGCTCTCTTCTTCCTCTTGGCTTTACCCAGTAGTGTTTTCCTTACTCCAGTTAAACCATGAAAGCCATTTTTTTCACAATCTATGCAAAAACTGATACTAAGATGTATTTGCTGCTTGAACTCTGGGTTCATATCAAATGTGATAACTAATAGTTTTTGAGACTGATAACTTTAATAAACTTCTGCACCAGAGGGAACCCTTTGTTTTGAGGTTTATTATTCATCAAAATCACATTCATCATAGCATTTCAAACTTTCTTGTAATGTTCTGGACTGACTGACCTCAGTGTCATTATCGAGTGGTTCTTGCCATAACATGGATTACTGCTGCAGCCTAACAGGGCTATTTGCTGTTGATGAAAACCAGCTCAATGCAGGTTGTTCTAAAGAAGAATTTCCCATGGTTAACCTTTGACAAGGCTCACCTGTTATCTGGAAGCCTTTGCAGGTAAATACTTGAAGCTGGTTAACATATTGACAACATCATGCAAAGCTGTCATCAAGGCAAACAGTGTCTACTACAATGAATGTACAACATGTATCAATTTCTTTTTTCCTACTTCCACATGTGTAATAAATCCATGTGTGTTATTTCATACTTTTAGAGTTGTCAGTATAAAGGGGAAAAACTCTTGGGTGAGGAGGTGTGTGTCCACTTCTGACCACTTCTATATCAATATCAAAAAGTGTAAATCATGTTTTATACAAGCACCTCAAAAGTTCTTGAGAAAATGTGTATAGCTGCTTACCAGCTGTTCCCATGTGTGTATGTTACGTTTTGAGTGTGTGTTTATTCTCAAGAACAGATTTCATCATACGCACACACACACACACACAGGTCATGTGGATGTTCATCCAAATCTTCCTTCAGCTCAGATCACTGACAAAATAAACTCTGGAAGTGTTTATTTTTCCTGACCCACCAGCTGGGAGACTTTGTGCGTTCGTGTTCATCTATCTTTGTGAGGACAACTTTCAGTTCTAAGATGGTTTGAGGATTCAGGCTTGGTTTTGGGGTCCAGGTTTAGGTTCTGGGGCCTCAGAATATATTATGTCAACAACTGTCCTCATAAAAATGGAACTATAAAT
This sequence comes from Haplochromis burtoni, assembly GCF_018398535.1. NCBI lineage: Eukaryota > Metazoa > Chordata > Actinopteri > Cichliformes > Cichlidae > Haplochromis > Haplochromis burtoni. The sequence goes on along the minus strand of NW_024582646.1, from coordinate 445,195 downwards.
GTGTGTGGGTATGAAAGTGCTCTAATCTCTTTGATGAACTTGGCCGACCTTTAAGAATCACTTTGTCTTCATCTCCATTAGTTTATTTTTCTTTACTGTAACTTTTCTTTCATTCTTTCCATCTCTTTGTTCTCTCATTTGTTGCCATCATTTTTTTTCATCTTCTGCTCTTATTCTTATCTTCAGCTTCTCTTCTCTTATGTCTGTTTTTAGAATATTACCAAGATATTACAAAGTATTTTGCATAAGGAGCTAAAATCCGAATGCTGAAATAAACATCATTTACATAAGTAAGTTTACTAAACACGCCACTTAAAGCTCTCTGCTTTGACTTTTCTCCAACATATATTTGTAAAGTGTTTTTTTTTACTATAAATAATGCGTGTTTGTCATAATTTGCTTCCATATTGTAATTTCTTTGCTTATTATTGCCAAGCAAAAGAAAATTAAGAACCTAACTTTTATTCCAATTAAGGGATAGTGAGAGAGAGAAAATACATTCCCACAGAGCAAGACCCATTTAATGTACATTTAAAAGAGTGGTACAAGACACAATCCTTTATGACTACTAAACATGTAAACACCTTTAAACTTGACACATTTAAAAGCACATGCACAACAAATTTAAGAATAAGCAACAGGCTACTTTAAACCACAGTTATGAATCACTTCTCATTTTTATAATTCAAAGTTCATACAGATAAGTAGCAACAGTTATAAAAATGCAAAAACAGATCCAGCAGATAAAATTACTGTTTCCATGCTTTTCAAGCTCTAGCTGGATATTTTCTAAATCTTATATCAGCCAACTGGTATCACTACCCTTTGCAGCAGAAAGTTTCATCCTTATTAGTAGCATAGCAGTGAACTCAAAAACATCAAAATTTATACATTTTTGATGTTTTAGATATTCTTAAATGATGCTTTGAGTTCTTTCAGGATGCTGTGTTGTCATAAAGGTTATCTTTTACTGCTTGTGCCTCTTCCTCCAATCCCAATCAATACGGCTGACCATCAAACTGAAATTAACTGAACACATCCTGCAACTGATTGACTATTTTTTGATTATTTTTGTATTCCTAGGCTATTTAATAGTAGAATGGGAGGCAAAGCCTTCAGCTTTCAGGCCCTTTTCTGTGGAACCAGCTCTCAGTTTGGATTTAGGAGAGAGACACTATCTCTGCTTTCAAGATTAGGGTTAAAACTTTACTTTTTGATAAAACATAATTCAGTAGGAAAAAACACCAGATGAACAGAATCGACTTTTTTGTAGGATACCTGTAGGATGGTGTATGCATCAAGACATGGCTTGGTTATGCTGCAATAAGCGTAGGCTGTTGGGGGCTTTCCATGATGCACTGCGTGTTTCTTCTTCACTTACATTTTATTCACTCACCATGTGTTTATACAACACTCACAGTGTGTTTTTTGTCCACATTACTGATCCTCCCTGAGCCTGGTTGTCCCAGAGATTTCTTACTGATAAAAGGAAATGTTTTCTTCCCACTATGACCAAGTGCTGGCTCATAGAGGGTTGTCTGATTGTTGGGCTTTTCTCTGTATTATTTTAGGATATTTACCTCACTATATAAAGCCCCTTGAGGGAAGTAGTGTTGTGATTTGGTGCTACACAAATAAATGGTAATTAAATTGAATTGAATTTGACTTGTTGATTTTTTATGTATTAGGTCTGCCTTCCTGATGTCATCCTGTTTTTTGTCAAGTGATGTAGATGAATGCCTGTGATTTGGAGCTATATAAATAAAACTGAGTTGAACTGAACTGAGACTAAAACTACTGTGGTTGCTGCTTATTTAGTCCAGTTTGTTCATGAAATAAAGATTTTCAACAAACATTTTTCATCAGTATGTAGCATATACTAGTTGACAAACACTAAACACGTGTGCATGTACACACACGCGGATACACACACACTCAAACTCACACCATTAACTACAACTCTGGGGTAAATGACGCCAAATCCAAAGTTCTCACTTCTCATGCAGGACAAGCTGGGATCACAGTGTGTGTGTGTGACTATGTATGCTCTTATCACCTCTGCCTCATACACACTGCACCTCAGGGCTGACACACACACACACAAACACACACATATATACACTGTGAGAGCACAGATGGCCTCACATTCATGTCTCCTGCCAAACAGATGGACCTGGCTGGATTCATTCAACGACGGATACGCACAAACACACACGAGCATGTACACACTGATTTATTTCTGTTGGCGCACACACAGGGAGAAAACTCCTTATTATCCATAGTGTGTGGAGGATTTCACAGACACACACATACACGCATTTGCGCTTACGTACAACACAGTGCTTCACACACACAGTGGCTGATGTCCAATGCTCGTTGCCCTCAGTCTGTCCTAAAACACACACACACACACATACTGATGGTGGCTGGTGTCCAATCACAGTGCCCTCAGTGTGTCTCTGTGAGTCGGAGATGTGAAGTCTAATTAACAGAACAGCATCAATATTGATGAGGGCCATTTTATTCCATCTATTCCCAGTCCTGCTATTAAATTCACTTAAGTTTCACTTCCTGTTCATAAACACCATGCAGCACATCAACAGGGTCAAAGGTCAACATTGTGGCGGCCACTGTACAAGTCTTCTATGATTTCAGACAGCTTTACTCAGGCAGAAATATGGGGGCAGAGTTCTGATGAACGGGCTGGGTTTAAATTATAATGTGGAGTGTGCTCGTGGTGTACTGTAAAGTGATTTAGGGACTTCCAGTTTGGTGGATGGAGGTGGATGTGAACATCTCACAAGTCAGAGCAAGGAATGGCTTGCTCAGCATCTCATCTAAGGTGACAGTGCATGGAGTCACAACCATAGTTCATACACTGATTGTGTTTCAATTGTTTTCAACAACGTTTTTGCAATTTCTTTATTTCCACTTTCTTGTGCATTTTTTTGCTGTACAAGGTGACAGAATTTACTTTTACGAAAGATGCTTTTTATTTTGTATATGTTCATGTGTGTTTTCTTTTTTCTTTTGAAACATACGTTATGAAAGTTATAGCACGGTAAAAAAAACTGTTAAGGGCATGACAGATGTTTAATTTTATAACATAAACACTGTTATGACTATTTGTTAAATAGCTGAATATGAAAAACCTGAGCCTATTATATAATGCTACAGTTTCTTTCTAACTGACGAGGCACCTCTTTCTCTTTCTCTTGACAAACTATATTGCAATATTTAGAAACCCATATTCCTCTTGGCACATCAAATTAAGCAATCAACAGCTAACATGATTTCTGAAATCTGTAAAACCTCTGGAGAAAAAACGTCTAATCCGAAAATCATTAATGACCAGTTTACAATGTTCTATTCCAGTCTTTACACTTCAGATCTGGTTGATGAAAAAAAGGTTGCTGAAATGCTTGATAGATTCCCGATTCCACAAATATCTGTAAATGACAGAATAGAAATTGATAAAGAGATAACCATTAGTAAAATTGTTGAAGCAATTAAATCAATGCAAAGTAACAAGGCACTGGGACCTGATGGTTTCCCTATTGAATTATATAAAATATTTATAGGCAAACTAGCACCAATACTCAAAGTTGTATACCAGGAAATATTCTTTCAAGAGACATTACCAGATACTATGAAACAAGCCATAATTTCTGTGCTGTACAAAAAGGGTAAGGATCCCTCACCTACAGACCGGTGAGCCTCTTAAATTGTGATTACAAAATTCTCACAAAAATCTTAGCTAACAGAATCGATCTTATACAGGGAGTGCAGAATTATTAGGCAAGTTGTATTTTTGAGGAATAATTTTATTATTGAACAACAACCATGTTCTCAATGAACCCAAAAAACTCATTAATATCAAAGCTGAATGTTTTTGGAAGTAGTTTTTAGTTTGTTTTTAGTTTTAGCTATTTTAGGGGGATATCTGTGTGTGCAGGTGACTATTACTGTGCATAATTATTAGGCAACTTAACAAAAAACAAATATATACCCATTTCAATTATTTATTTTTACCAGTGAAACCAATATAACATCTCCACATTCACAAATATACATTTCTGACATTCAAAAACAAAACAAAAACAAATCAGCGACCAATATAGCCACCTTTCTTTGCAAGGACACTCAAAAGCCTGCCATCCATGGATTCTGTCAGTGTTTTGATCTGTTCACCATCAACATTGCGTGCAGCAGCAACCACAGCCTCCCAGACACTGTTCAGAGAGGTGTACTGTTTTCCCTCCTTGTAAATCTCACATTTGATGATGGACCACAGGTTCTCAATGGGGTTCAGATCAGGTGAACAAGGAGGCCATGTCATTAGTTTTTCTTCTTTTATACCCTTTCTTGCCAGCCACGCTGTGGAGTACTTGGACGCGTGTGATGGAGCATTGTCCTGCATGAAAATCATGTTTTTCTTGAAGGATGCAGACTTCTTCCTGTACCACTGCTTGAAGAAGGTGTCTTCCAGAAACTGGCAGTAGGACTGGGAGTTGAGCTTGACTCCATCCTCAACCCGAAAAGGCCCCACAAGCTCATCTTTGATGATACCAGCCCAAACCAGTACTCCACCTCCACCTTGCTGGCGTCTGAGTCGGACTGGAGCTCTCTGCCCTTTACCAATCCAGCCACGGGCCCATCCATCTGGCCCATCAAGACTCACTCTCATTTCATCAGTCCATAAAACCTTAGAAAAACAGTCTTGAGATATTTCTTGGCCCAGTCTTGACGTTTCAGCTTGTGTGTCTTGTTCAGTGGTGGTCGTCTTTCAGCCTTTCTTACCTTGGCCATGTCTCTGAGTATTGCACACCTTGTGCTTTTGGGCACTCCAGTGATGTTGCAGCTCTGAAATATGGCCAAACTGGTGGCAAGTGGCATCTTGGCAGCTGCACGCTTGACTTTTCTCAGTTCATGGGCAGTTATTTTGCGCCTTGGTTTTTCCACACGCTTCTTGCGACCCTGTTGACTATTTTGAATGAAACGCTTGATTGTTCGATGATCACGCTTCAGAAGCTTTGCAATTTTGAGACTGCTGCATCCCTCTGCAAGATATCTCACTATTTTTGACTTTTCTGAGCCTGTCAAGTCCTTCTTTTGACCCATTTTGCCAAAGGAAAGGACGTTGCCTAATAATTATGCACACCTGATATAGGGTGTTGATGTCATTAGACCACACCCCTTCTCATTACAGAGATGCACATCACCTAATATGCTTAATTGGTAGTAGGCTTTCGAGCCTATACAGCTTGGAGTAAGACAACATGCATGAAGAGGATGATGTGGACAAAATACTCATTTGCCTAATAATTCTGCACTCCCTGTACTGCCAAAAATTATTAATCCTGATCAACACCGGCTTTATACCAGGGCGACAGTCATTTTATAATATGCGCCGCCTATTTAATATTTTATATGTATCAGAACCAAAAGAAAAGTCAGAAATAATAATTTCTCTTCATGCAGAAAAGGCCTTCAACCGTATAGAATGGCCATGTCTTCATGCGCTCCTAAATAAATTTGAATTTGGCCCATTGTCTCGAAAATGGATTAAAATACTGTATTCCTCTCCAGTTGCGGCAGTGAGGACAAATAATGTAATCTCTGACATTTTTCAGCTTAGTAGAGGCTGCAGGCAAGGCTGTAGTTTATCTCCCTATCTTTTCAACTTAGTAATCGAACCTTTAGCTATCGCTCTTAGGGAGGACAGTCAGGTTGCCGGAATCTCTAGGGACAGGACAGTGCACAAAGTATCATTGTATGCAGATGATTTATTGCTGTATATATCTAATCCAACGGCATCAATCCCTAAATTGCTCAAGGTATTAGACCACTTTGGACGCATATCTGGATACAAATTGAACTATTCAAAAAGCCTACTGTTCCCTATTAATAACATAGAGCAAGATTTATCTAACTTCCCTTTTAAATTAGAAAAAGAAACATTTAAATATTTGGGAATGAATATAACCCGCACAATGAACGAGTTGCGGATTCATAATTTTGACACTTTGTTAGAACAAACATCACAAGATTTTAAAAAATGGGCAACACTTCCAATCTCATTGGAAGCAGGCAGAATAAATATAGTTAAAATGGCAGTCTTACCAAAATTTTTCTATGTTTTCCAAATGGTTCCTGTTTTTATAACCAAATCAAGTTTCAAAGAGTTAGACAGATTAATAGCAACATTTATTTGGAAAAATCCAAATCCCAGAATAGAAAAAACATATTTGGAAAAGAGGCTGGTGGGCTAGGGTTGCCAAATTTTATCTTTTACTACTGGGCGGCTAATATCACCAAATTATTGCACTGGAAATATGTTTATGAAAATAGCGAGGGTGAGGCTTGGGTAAAAATGGAACTAATGTCTAATCCACTTCCCCTCTTAACCTCATCCCTAGCGCTAAATCAAAAACAGAAAATAACAAATCCAGTTGTAAAAACATCTATTAAAATATGGCTTCTGTTTGCAACAGGTTAATAATTTTTCCCCTGTTGCTTTTAACCCTTTTTTTTTGCCAAGCATTCCAAAATTTGGCACAATAATGGTTTGAGTTTTTTTTACAATTTATTTTCAGGAGAAACTTTTAACACCTTTGACGCTCTGATGAGAGATTACAATATACCAAATATGTTTAGATACCTGCAAATACGAAGTTTTGCAAAAACATTGTTTCCTTCTTTCCCCTACCTACCTCCTAAAAATCAAGTGGATACCATTTTGGAAATGGATCCTGTTATGTATTTAGTAAAATCAGTTTATAGTTTTGTGGTACTACTTTCTGTGTAAAGTAGAGAACACCAAGTGTGGTGTATGTGCGCATTGATATGCCTGTGCCTTCCCACAACATGGTTATTAAAGTAAGTTACTAACAACCAAAACGGTGTTGTTACTTTACCAGTTAAGTTATAAGAGAGAACATAACAGATCCTTTTGGCAAAAGGAGAATCTCCGTCATATACAAACTGATACAGAGCTTAAGGCCTTTTACTTGGGAAAAAACGAAAAATAATTGGTAAAAGACATTGGGGTGGATTTATCTGATGATGAGTGGAGATTTTGTTTGAGTCGTATACATACTTCCTCCCTTTGCATTCGCCATGGTTTAATTCAGTTTAAAATTCTTCATCGTCTTCATTATACAAGAGAGAGGCTTTCAAAATTTTTCCCAGAAGCCGATCCTGCCTGTCCCAGGTGTGGACATAATCCAGCAAATGAGGGTCACATGATGTGGTCTTGTCCGAACCTGGATAATTACTGGGGAAATATATTTAAAGTATTATCTCATATCAGTGCGCAGAATTTAGTGCTTGATTTCCGCATTGGCATTTTTGGAGTTATGCCATCTCAATACAAAATTAGTAAATCTCAGGAAAATGCCATAGCATTTGCTACATTGCTTGCCCGTAGACTTATTCTATTCCACTGGAAGTCTGATAAGGCTCCTTCATACATACAATGGTTAAAGGAGGTGCTTTTCTTTTTACCACTGGAAAAACTTAGATACAGAGTTCTCTCATCACAACAAAAATTCTTCATTATGTATTGTGACCATGATTTGTGAAGAAAAAAAAAAAGAAGAAGGAAAAATGCAACCAGCTGGCCCAAAAAAATACAAAGCAGATGTTTAGGTTTGGGTCAGTGACACTCTAATCGAACTTGGTCCGGTTGGTAATCAACAAGTGAGTAGCTTCAGTGCCTCTTCACTTCTCTGTTTCACTGTAAGCATCAAAAGAGTTATACTGCACACAGGGTTTGTTTATAGTGGAGGAGTTCTTGCCTCCTGGATGTTTACATGAGGGTACAACTTAAATGAAACACCAGAGATACTGTGGTAGACAGTTCCTCCCCTGCTTTGTTAGATTTTTAGGTTTTTTTAAACCACCATCATATTTTGTATTCTGTTTATATCACACTTCAGTTCTCAGTGTTTATTAATGTTCCAAATATTAATTTAAAAAAAGAGGTTGTTCTACTGTAGCATATTCACTTCATGTGCTGTAACTCACGTGTGCCATGCTGCTTTTTTATGCTTTAGAGTTAAGCACAGAAACTCATGATGACCTCAAGATGGAGCTGGAATCAGTAATCACAGCAAACAGAAAAAAGACAAGGGCTGTATCCCAATTCAGGGTCTGCAGCTTTAAAGTACGCATTTTAAGGCCGATTACGTCACAGCGACGCGACGAAGGCTGTCCCAATTCGAAGGCTGCTCGAAATGCGGCCCTCAAATGCGTCCTTCATTTCCCTGAATTTTAAGGATGTGGCGGTGTAGACTTCGTGGCCCAACATATCAAAAATACCTTTCGTTCTTTAACATTGCCTAACAGTATTTCCAGTACATAATTTACACAACAAAGTTTAAAGCTTAAAGGACACTACAGACCCTGCAGAGCTGAAACACTCGGCCTAGCTGCTGAAAAACCCTATCACAGAAAATAGCTTATTCAGTTTTATTCTAACTAAACACATGTGCATTTTTCAATCTGACAAAAAAAAAAAGAAAAAAAGAAAGAAACCCATAATCCGGTACAATTTTCTAAATGCTGCCAATTTTAACAAAAGCAGTAGCATTTTAAAAACAGCTTTAAAGATAAAATACATTTTATGAATGTTTGACCTTACTTGACCTTGAAAATGAGGTCAGAGGTCCAAAGTATAGTGATATTTACAATCTCCATATATCATTCCCTATATGTCTGTATGTTGCGAATACAAACAATAGCAAGAAGATACACAGTTTTAAAATGTGAAATGATATGACATTTTTATAATATACTTTCTATGTATTGATAACAAACACCACACTTACAATCATAGTTTTAAGGCATTTTTTCAATTTTGAACCAAAAAGTCATCAAGTTGACCTTGAAGACCTTGGTGGTGTCACGATCCTGGGTCTTTTGACCCAGCGTTTTGAGTTTTAGTTTATTTTGATGTTTATGGTTTGTTTAAGTTCATTAGCTTCTCTAAGTTAATTTTCTTGTTAGTTTCCCGTTGTGTTTTCAACCCCTGTTAAGTCTCCCTTGCCCTTCATGTGTTTCATGTCTGTGTGTCTTATGTTGTCAAGTTCATGTTCTCATGTCTGTGTCTCATTATGTTTCCTGTTTTATTTTGAAGAGTTCCTGTGTTCTGTGTTTAGTTTTACTCTCCCCTTCTGACATTGTTATGTTCATGTGTGTCAGCTGTTTCCCCATGTGTTTCCAGTTCCCTCATTATCCTCCTGTGTGTATTTAGTCCGTGTGTTTTCAGTCATTCCTTGTCAGGTCGTCTGCATGTCCACATCACGTCTTCAGGTATCCATGTCAGTTTGCCATGTTTAAGGTTTTTTCATTTTTTTCGTTTTAGTTCACCCAGTTTAGGTTGTTGTTTAGTTTCACCCATGCCCTAAACTGCTCGTTTTCTGTTAATCCACGTCATGTTTCACTTTCTGTTTTGGTCTGCATTTGAGTCCTCTTTTGCAACACATACAGTCTGCCCCTGCCGGACTGTGACAGGTGGATGTCAACATGACCCCACTCTACACCCTTTCAAAGTTTTATCAGAATTAATTCAAAACTTTTCGAAGAGGAGTTGGCCGTCCGACTGCGGTCTGGAGTGTGGGGCCTCCCTGCTGCTGCGGAGTCGGGGCGGTCTGCTCTCCCCACCGCAGGGAAAAGGGTAACACCACCTGGGTCTGGGTGCAGTTCCCCCCTCCAGGGGCAAGGGTACCTAGACCCGGTTCGTAGAGTACGCTTGGGGAGTGTGATCGTGTGTACAGCGTCTCTTTATGTCTGTCTCCACGTTGGTGAGTGTGAGTAAGTGCATATGAGAGCATGAGGGTGGGAATGGATGTTTGTATCTGTGTGTGCCTGTATGTCTGTGTCTATATGTCAGGTTGGGTATCAGACGCCACCTCTCTGGGGACATCTCAGGCCCTCTAAGGTATGGAGGCCTATCTCCCCCCACCACTTCCCCTACGGTGGCAGACGCCCTCAGACATTGATGGTGGTTCTTTGTGTCCGGGGATGGGTGCCTAGGTACACACCGGCTCCCTCCTTGGTGGCTGCTTGTCGTGGCCTGGAGCCTGGGGCTCGCTCGGGCCACTTCGGAGGTGGGGTGCCCTCGGCCTGGGGCTCGGTCACTCTGGCACAGCTGGCTGCTGGCAGAGCTCACGGGCACGTCACTGCAACTCCCCCTGGCTTCTGCTCCGCGGCTGCTGAGTGACCCCTCATCTGGGACTCTCCTCAGCTCTTTCTGGGACAGTGGGCGGCTGCCCCTCTGTTGGTCTTCCTTGGTCTCTTGTGTTCTGGGGGCCTCTGGATGTCTGGAGTCTTGATCTCCTCCATACCTGCTTCATGCCCTGGAGGACGGGGCTGTGGCCCCCCCACACCCTCTAGCAGATCATTACATGAAGGAACCTTTTAAAACAAGCGCGTCATGCTCACAGGTGTACACACGGGTGACTCACACACACAAACTACACCCTTTTTGGCTCCTACCTCAAAGCACACTGTGCGCTGTCGATCTTACGTGCTGCACAATAATGTTTAATATTTAGTATTTACTGTTATATTCCCATAGATCATCGTGATGTTGTTTATTGTATTGCTCTCCTTTTCTTCAGGTTGTTTTCTTTTTTTTCTTTCTCAACAGGTGATCCAGGTGATTGATATATGTATTTTTTTTTTGTCTGCTTATTTAGTTGTTTTTTTTGTTTTTTTTTGCCCCTCTTCCTTTCTCACTTTTCTTTTCCTCATTCAAGTCTGCCCCATATCTAGCAAGTGAAAATAAATAAAATAAACAATAAAAGGTGAATCAAATAGACCATTACGGCAAGGCTGGAATGGTCAATTTGGTAAAGTAAATCTGTTGGGCATCTTTCTTTGCCTTGAGACAATAATTCTGACGGCAAAAGAACCAAACGGGACAGGCAAAAAAAAAAAAAGAAAAAAACTTTTCGAAGTATCATATTTAGAGACAGAATAATGACACAGACATACACTCTACCAAAAACATAACCTCCTCAGTGGAGGTAATAATTATCATTCTTATTATCGCTTGGCACTTGTTGTGCACTTGTTTGTCCATTAGGAAAAAGTATCAGTGATGAAATGCCTGCAACACATGCACTGTATATAATCTATCAAAGGAGTTTCTGACATCACCCGCTGTTTTTGAATAACAAATTTTGGAGCCTCAACATTGACATTTTGGCTGCTGACATTTTGCAATTAGTTTTTTTTTTTTGTTTGTTTTTTTGTGATGGGTTGTTGGAAATATATCACTGTGAATATTATAGTGACTCTGAGGTCAAGCAGACTGCAACTGAAGAAAACACCAGCAAATAGAAAAGCATTGCAAAAGCACACAAAACACAGCTGAAAATGCACAGTTTTTTTTGTTTGTTTGTTTGTTTTACACTTGTTATGGCCTCTGGCCTCAGGTGGCCCCTTCCTTTAGGGAAATCAAAGCGTTCCAGGACTCACGTGTGATTGCTTGGCCAGGGACCTATGCCCGCCCAACTTCATGCAGATCAGAGTGTGCCAGTCCACACACACCATTGGCTGCTGCAGGAGCCTTGAAGACAACGGACCAATGACACGCCTGCCTGCATTTACTGGGAAGCATAAAAGGCTGAGGAGTCTTCATTCATGGGGGACTTGTTGATGCGAACAGACTGTGAAGACCAGGGGTGTCCAAACTCTTTTTCACTGAGGGCCACATACATAAAAATATAGGAGGGGCTGGGCCACTTACCAGAAATTAGGTATATAACCTTAACTTTAGTGTATTAAAGTTAGAAAAATCACTTAAAAGTGGTCAAATATGTTATATTGTTGAATATAATTAAAGACAAAACTGCCTTCATCACAGCTTTCCATAAATGGATCTTTATTGATTTATTCAGAAAAAGCTTTGGTAGCTCATTCTCAGAACAGCAGCCTCAGATTTCTTCTTAGACAGAAGATTTACAGCACAGAGAAAAAACAATAAAGGGGAAAATGGGACGGGTACATTTCAAGTTTGTTATTTAAGTTATTAGGCTTAGCAAAGCATCTATTAACGTTCGTTTGAAACTGTTATCAACATTAACAGACTGAACTGGACTTAATAACAGGAGTGCATATCATTTTAGTAAATTATTCTGGTGAGTATCAGCTGCGCTGGGTATGTAAATCGGGTCATCCAGCTGCGGTGCTGATTACCACTCGTGCCAAAAATCCGGACAAATGTCACTTGATCAAGGAGCAGATCTGCATCAGATGAGATCAGCTGACTTTGCGTGTGCTGTGCACAGCGGTGTGTACTCTGTGTGTTAACAAGAAAAACGCATATAAGAAAGTGGTGCGCAAAAGCGCGGTGGTGAGAGAATTGATGCGCATTATTGATATTTGAAGCATGTGTACCTGCACATTAACACATGGGTACTGTGGAATATATTTTTTACTCACCTAAAACGCTCGTGTTCTCGTCCACTCCCCGCAAAAAAATCAGCAGCTGTGCGGTGTCTGTGGCATCCGTGCTCTCATCGCATGCGATGGAGTAAAAATCAAAAGCACAGCTTTATCAGACAGTTTAATGTTGGCTGACAAGTTTTCAATGCGTCGCACAACTGTATTTCTGGACATGCTGACGTTGTTGAAGTCCTGCACCTTTTCCGGGCACATTATTTCGGTGACTTTAACGAGGCGGTGTTTTATGAGGTCTCCATCTGAAAAAAGGCTTGCCATGTCTTGCGATGAGTTGGGCGACCTCATAGCTGGCTATTGTAGCCTTTTCCTGGACATTTTGAGCATGAAAAAAATACTGTTGCTCACCCCGCAGGAGAGCTAGCCTTTGCTTTAATTTCTGCTCTCGCTCAGCACCAGTGTAGGATGCATAGGCCTGATGTTTGGTTTCATAATGACGTTGTACATTATACTCTTTCATAACTGCCACAGTTTCAGTGCAGATCAAACAGATACACTTCTCCTTGAATTCTTGTGTCTGAAATTTTCTGCACTCACTTTCTACCTTTCGCTTCTTTGGTTCTGCCATGTTTAGTAACTTGGGGTTAAATTTCTTCTGTGATTGTCCTTTTTGGTGGAGCAACTGCCTTGATCAACAGCAGCTCCCCTGCTGTTAAAACTAAGAAGTGCAATACACTCAAGCAAAAGTTGAAGTGCGGGCCATATTCTATTCTATTTATAAAATTACTTGCGGGCCAATTAAAGATGGGCCGGAGTTTGGACACCCCTGGTGTAGACTGTCCCTCCTGCCTTTGCACTGCTGCCTTTGAGCCTTTGTTTTTGAGTAGCTGCCTGTGAGATGTTTAGATGATTAGTGTTCTACTGGTGTTATTAGTGTTATTTGAATATATGAGTTGTTCATTATGTTTGTTTAAATCACCCTATTGCCTAGTGAATTATTTCACTAACGGTTTTCAGTTGAGTTAATAAACCTTATGTTTTTCTTTTTATCAAACCCTCCTGTCTCTGGGCTCATTTATGTTACATCCCCTGTCGCCTAGCAGAGCCGGGTCGTAACAACGCTTTTGCTCTTTTTGTTTTTCTACTGATAGTGTTTTCTTAAGTTGCGGTCCACTTGATCTCTCAGGGCCACCACAGAATATAATTAGAAGTCAAGTTGGAGTTCTAAGTCATTAACTAACTATCAAGATTGGTTCAGAATGTAATCAAGCATAAATAGCGTGCACAGACATACACATTGCCAGAAGCTGAGCTGTTGGGAAGACAGACTACCCATAGTAATTTAGATATCAGAGGTTTATTGATTTGGGAAAGGGCAAATCCTATTGGTGGTGGAGGTGGGGTGTCACAGTTTTCTGAAAGTGGAGTAGCTAACCTTTGACATGAAATTTTAAATTGAATTTGTTTATGACCAGAACATCAGCCTCCCAGTTAAACAATGTCCTGGGACTGTCCAGGACGTATATCAGGGACAATGGGAATGTCCCTGATATACTTCTCTGACATTGTATGGAATGCTGGAACAATATGTGAAAAAGGGGATCAACTTGACCCAAGGTGACCTTACTATCAAAAGAACAATACATCAAGCTTTGTTTTTTCAAGAGGAGAAAAGCACCTTAATTACAGGTTCTGAATTTGAGCAATGACAGGAATCTCAAATCAGCAAAAGCAACATAAAGGGAACGAGCCCAGGGTGCTCACTTCTCCAAAAAGGAAAATAAGGCTGGATGATGGGTAAAGATCCCATACTAAAGTCAGGTGATGAGCAGCAATAACATAGGGATGTTGATAAAGAGCCAGCTATCAGGTTCAGCATGTTCATGTTCAGCATTTATGGACCTGCTTGAAGATCGAGGAAGATTTGCACCGAACAAACTTATGGAGTCCATCAAGTACTTAATCAGAAGTACAAATGCTAACACATAACAACTCTAAACTATTTTCATCTGAATTTTTGGTGCATATACGATTAAAAAAAAAATACCAACCCAAGTAAAACAACTTCATTATTTAATTATAAAGCAAATCCTGTAGAAGTGAAAACAAATGTGTGCGTGTGCATTCGTGTATGCGTGCATGCGTGCATGCGTGCATGCGTGCGTGTATCTCTGTTACCAGCCACAACTAATTTGTTTAAAAGCAAAAAAGCAAATGTTGCTAATTCCTCATGGTTCTCCATTACCTCAGATATGTCTCCTGAGACAAGCAACAATGATGGACGGATGGCAAGTGTGTGTGCATGTGTGTGTGTGTGTGTGTGTGTAGTGGTGATGGATTATGGGAAACCCTCTGGATGGTATCGAACCAAAGACTCAACAACAGCTCAACACCTCAACAGTCCAAACAGCACAAACCCTGAGCTATGATTTGCTGTGAGCATGTGTAGAGGCTTTCAGTTAGTTTGTTTTAGCTTTCATGCCCAGACAAGTGCCTCCTAACTACGTTCTGTTTTAGGCAACACCCCAAGTCAAAATCAATGGCTTTGTTTTCTTTGCTTTAGTTCTGAGTAGGACTTTGATACTAAAGTGATTAACCATGACCATATTTTTTTTTACCAGTAAATATATAATCAATCTAAGATGCAGCTGGTTCTGAAAACTGCTATTATTTTTCATTTACTTTTATTTATTTATTTTTTTACTTTCCAGTAATTGACTGTACTCTAATGCACACTATGATCTCCGGGCCCTCATGCAGCAAAAACAGGCATGAATCTGTCACTGCATGGAAATCTCTGCATGGGCTCAGTAACAGTTCCAGAAATCAGAAGATTTTCTTTAGTAAAAAAATCACATGACTTTAAGCCTGTTTTCATTTACATTTGACCTGTTGCTGCAGAAATAAAGGAAACTGTTACCAGTCTGGCAACACCGCTAACGGCATTATTTGTTTAATTATTCCATCATTCAACTGAAATATGGTGACCAAGGAATAAACATTCTGCTACTTTCTTTTAGATTAAATAAAGTAGTAGGTCAATGAAGAGCTGGCAAGATCGCCAGAAAGAACAGAAGACTTTAACTTAACTGTGCCTGATGGTTAAGTGTTTTTTTGTTTTCATGTCTGCTTGAATGGTTGTTGGTAAAGCCACAGTGTGAACAGGGGGGTCAAGTCATCCAATAAAATCTTTTTTTTAAACCGTGTGTGTGTGTGTGTGTGTGTGTGTGTGTGTGTGCTGGGGGGTTCAGCTAATTGCACTGTGTTGATTGACGTGTTGGGACTGGAGGAAAGATGAGAGCAATCTGCAGTATTCGCTTTCAGACTAGATGTGTGTTTGCTGACCCTGGAACTTTAGCAGTGAGTGCGTGTGTTGGAACTCTGTGTCCTCTCGTGAATTCATCATAAATCCTGCAAGAGGGAATGTTTCTTTTGGAATGCCACTGAACCTTCCAAGTTTACCTAGAATAAGACATCAGAGTTTAGTCTACAGCGCTGGCTGTGATTATACTCTGGAGGTAATTATTTAAATTGGGAAGAGTAGATTTGTTTGGACTAAACTAGAAATAGAACAAAAGAAAAAACAGATTGGCGATTTGCTGAGATCAAATAGGGCCCATGTTTTTACATCGTGCTGAACGGGCCAAATGTCCTCAAGAAACAGACGAGATGAGTAGAATTCTGGAATTAAGATGGTTGCTGCTCTGAAAAAGGGCTAGATTAGAAAGAGATTCAGCAGCAACAAGGGGATCCAAATGCTTTGTTTAGACGCCTGTATGCTTATAGTACAAGGCCTTTCATGCTGTGTCAGCCGGGATCGGCTACAAACTTCCCACAACCCTAAGTTAGACAAGCTGATAAGATCGTGAAATGGCATGGATACTTTCAAGGGTACCAGAACATTATCTATCAATCACACACGTATAAAACTACAAATTATCATCAGTGCTGTTTACGTACAGCAAGTCATTACTGTGACTAAAAACATCAAAACAGTGATAAAAATGTAGCTACTACCAGCTAGCTTGATACCGGGGAAAAAATCAAGTATTTTTAGATTGGTTTCACGATTTGGCTTATAAATAACACATTGATTTTAGCAGTATCTTGATTATGATAAGGTACAAAATGTTAAATACATAAACTGTCCCCCCAAAAAGATCCTATTTATGCATTTTATTTCTTGTATATCTTCATGATGCTGTTGTTGATGCTGTCTTCATAAGCTAGTTTCACAAGGTGAACCCTCAGCAGATATCTTTATGGAGGAAAATTTATAACACTCTCACTTTATAGACACTTATTTGAAGCTACATATTTATAATAAGAAGAAAATGAAAAAAGCCTCCCACAAAAAGCTGGGAGCAACAAACTTGAAAATTTGAGCTCCAGTTTTTAAAACCCAAATTCTGTTCTTTGTCAGTTAGTCTCTGCCTTCAAACGTATCTCACCTGAATCGTGTTGTGTCCCTCTATAAACAAACTGCCATCTCACTTTCAAAGTTTGTCGACATCAAAAATAAAGCCTACTATTCAAACTTTGTATGACATGTGGGTACAGAGACAATTTAACAAGTCTCACTTTCAGCTTGTCAGATATAAGCAGTTTGGCAAGGAGCATCTTTTGTGTATACTTTGCTGCCCTGTTTAAAGGTGCAGGGTTAACACTGTGAAAGGGTCTATTTTAACCACGTAGGTGTAAACCTGGTCATTTTGGTGCAATAACCAAACCAAACGGGAAGTGAAAAAGTAAACAAATTAGGACACAAAGAAATTAAGAAAAGTGAGTATAACAAACACCCACAAAGGGACACATGAGATTGCAGTCTCATGCTTAACAGTCCAGTGATCACATGGCCTTGGCTGGGTAGCTGGCTAGCAAGGTAATTCACAGAGATTTTAAATAGGATGTTAATTCTGGCTCATTACAAGCAGGCTTTTAACAAAATATACTTACTGGAGAAATTGAAAAGCCAACTCCTTAAAGTGTGTATCAAACAATGAAAGACCAGAAACTCATATCTGCACTAATGATACATAATTTTATATATATGAGTATTCATTCACCAGACTGTTGTAATAAACAGTGAATTTAGCATTACTACCTTAAACCATATTATTTCCATTCATTTTATATTAAAGATCTTTGTATTGTGTTAGATTTTTTCTTTATTAGTGTCGTTCTTTCTAGTATTTTCTTTTCAGCTTTATCTATTTTCTATCTGTAGCTATAACACAGTAATCTCTTGGGGGAAAACCATAATTCTTCTTTTCTTATCTTATGACTGTTGAAAATATTCCAAGCTGGTTCTCCGACATTGTATGAACAGTTTAACTAGAGTATATTAGTTCACTTATTTCCAAAAATTTGTACCATTTGAAAAAGTTCAACAATTCTGCTTTTCTGGAATTTGCAAAATGCAGAGCATTCCTAACAAAATGAGCATGTTTAAGTGTTTTAGTTTGAGCTAGAAAGTATTTAAAAGAAACACTGCTCTCTCAGAATGATGATAATAGGTTCAGTGAATCTCTAATGGATGAGGGCCAAACCTCCTCTATATTTACACCACCGCTTCTCAGAGTAAATTTTACTTCGCTCTGCATGTGCCACGGAAACATCAACATGTCTGTTCAGACGCAAAAAGACAACAACAAAAAAAGTTCTTCTGAGGCTTATGGCCAAGTCTGTTCTTCACCTTCCCTCTCTCGGATGGTGAGGTATCTTTAGCAACTGCACTCGTTTCTTCTTCAGAGGTACAGTAGGTTTCAATGAGATGGATCGGAGTCTGAGAAGCTGGCAGAGGTAATCAGTTAAACACCCACCAGGCTTTACCTCTGAAGAATAAAAATGATAAAAAGCCCTGCAGCCACCTGTAGATGGCTGAGGCCCCATGCTGTGTCCCTCACTGACATTGTGGTGATTTTGTATAGATTATCAGCACAAAAGGGAGGGGAGGAGAAGAAATAATGAAAGGAGTAAAGATATAACATGAAGACGAAGAGAGGAAAAGTAGAAAAATAGCAAGATTAGTCTAGTATGGAAGGAAAGGGAGAAAATTAACAATATATGTGTAAGAAGAAAGAGAGAAAGTACATGAGAAAAATGGGAAGGTAAGGACAATTTCGGCTATGGTTTCTTCTTTACCGTCTTCAGTCGGTCCATTTCTTTCTTTCTTCCTATAGCCGGTTTCCTGTTTCCTCTGTTTCTTTTTTCGTTTACATTGACTCGTTTCACTTGTTTCATTCTTTTTTCTATAAGACTCTAGATACATGTGTGCAATATAAAGCAAGTCAGCATTTATTTTGCTTTTTGCTCTTCCTTCCTTCTTTGTCTCCTTTGCAATCACTGTTTCTTTCTCTACCTTTCTTCTACTCCTCTCCTTTTTCACTTCTTCTCACTCATCCACTATCATGTCCGTTCTCTTTTCTTTGCCATTTTCCACATTTCTTCTTTCTTCTTGACGTTTTTCAGCAGCAGCAGTGGTTCTCCAGAGGAGGATTAGTGTTGTTCTGACTGGTTAACATGTCAGAAGAGAAAACAGACATTAAGAGGATTATCGGCCTCGCTGAGGTTTAACACTGTGGGACATTCCTCCACAGCAACCCCGTCTGGTTTCACTTTTCGGACTTTCACATTTCTATTTACGGTTAAAACATCTGCAGTTTGGAAGAGAAGAGGGAAGAGTTCAAATGCATGAAACCTAAAGTTGAAAAACTACAGTGTCTAAAACAAGAACTAATTTTTAAAAAATATTTATAAAATGTAATGTAAAAATTTAATTAATGAAATGTATTTTCATTGTGTTTCAGCTGCTCTGTAACAACGTTGTTTAACAGCAGACAAACAACAGAAACTAGATTTCTTCAGTTTTCAGTATTTAACAAAAAAAATAATGTGTACTTTCTGCTCTATCAGAATCATATAAACACAATAAACAAACATTAAATATGCAAATAGAGGACAGAAAACCGATGGCATAGGATTATCTTGGTATATCTTTGTTATATATGTTTCCACAAACATAAAAAAAAATGGCAAAAAGCAGTTTTTAGATCCTGCAGTGATTTGAGTCTAGTAGAATTTATTTTTGCTTCCAACAAACCTTCAGGTCCTTTAGGACCTCCTTGTACTTCATGATTCCCAGATGAAGATAATGATGATGATGAGGGCTCTGCTATTTGGACTCATGTCAAACGAGTGTTTTTCTCTCAGTGTGAAAGGGGAGCTTGTCAAACACTGACAGCTCAGCCCCGGGGTTGCGTCCTCGCTCCGCTGTACCTCTGAAGGACCAGAGAGGACTGGCAGGACGAAGCTTTGTCTGCAGCCACAAAAGACGACAAGACACCCGGAGGGCTGTGGACTTAACCCCCGAAGACCCTCGCACACAGACACACTGAGGGGCTACAGGTGGAGCTACACTAAAGAGAAACAAATAATGAGCCTGCAGGAGGTTTTACAGCCACAGTCAGGACTCTCAGCTGATCAGTCAGCTGTGGGAAAGAGGGAAAAAAGACGGAAAGGGAGGGACAACAGATGGGAAGGAGAGAAGATAAAACTTAGACTGTCCCTGGGAAGGCAAAAATAGAAAGGAAAGGTAGGGGCACGTGTTGTGTACAGTCTAGGAAAACCGTATGACCACAAGTGCCATAAAAACACCACCACACAGTGAAACTTAATATGGCAGTTTCATCTTTAACATTTGCACAGAATAACACTTTTTTTTGTTTATAATAAAGAGAAATGTATTTTACCTCTTGTCTCACATAAAGTGACATGTAGTGCCGATAACTCGAGATGATGTTACCAAAAAGTAACATAAAATTATACTAAAGAGATATGTGTCAATGACATTTATAATAATAATAACGATAATGATAAGTGATAAGTGATAAGTGAGAATAAAAAAGACAAACCAAAAAAAGAGGTAACAAGGGACATGAATTGTACTATAAAGACATGTAATGTGACCAAAAACAGTTTTAAAGAGACATAAAATGTGACAAAACAGTGTAAAACATAACAAATGATGACACAAAAAGTTATAAAAGCAAACATAAATTAAAGGGAAAAGGTAATGACCTAAGGTATAAAAAATTAACAAGGTGTAAAGTCAAATGAAATGAATTGAGATTTTAAGCTATCAAATTCAGGTTCTTCAGGAACAGATAGTAACGCTACCCAGTGGTCTGGTTAGTGATGATGGCTGGTTGTAAACAAAAAGAGACATTAAGTGATAAAATAGTCCAGAGAAAGAGGTAAAGTGACTTAAAAAGAGACCAAAAGTGATCAAAAATGCATAAAGTCACTACAAAAAAAGGTTAAGAGGTTATTGTACCATGACGATGTATTTCTTTTCACATTTGCTAACAAACATAACATGATATAATATACTCCTTGTCGTTTCGATCCCTGTCGGGAGTTGGAGTTCTGGGAGTGTAAGCTGACAGAGGGATGACAGATAGACCTTGCTACTTCATCCCTGACACAAAAGATGCAGGGCAGAAGCAAGGCAATAGGTACTGAATGATGGAAGGAAAGAGGGTGGACAGGGAGGAAACAATAGCTCACCTGCAAACACAAACAGCTATTTTTAGTTAAAAGACTCAAATGTATTTCTCCCAAAACAAAGCTGCTGTTTTTGCCCCTAACTCCACTGTTTGCACGTTTACTTCCTCCTATCAGCCAATCAGAGGCGTAGCTGGACTGCCAGCAGAGACAGACAAAGCTATTAATTAGCAGAGCTTGCAGTCAGCAGGTCAGTTGCTTGGCAGGACACATAAACACACAAACACATCTACCTGCTGAGTCTTTGGGCTGCATTTCCTGTGCATGTGTGTTGAGGCGATCAGGGGTTAAGAGACTAGCAAGGCAACTAACAGGTTGACAGAAGAATAGCTGGAATCTTCCTTTAATCGGAGTCAGCAGGTCAGCAGAGGTTAAACAGTGTTTTTCCAGACTACTTTAAGCTGCTTCAGCGTCTTTTCTTTCTCTTACTTTTTAAGATTTAATCTCTGAATGTGCCTCAGCTTCACAAGATGGGGTTGAAATTGTTTTTGTATTGCTAACATCCTGTAAATCATTCGGCCTCAGCATGCAGTCTGGAGTGGAATCAGAGGAAAACCTACAGCAGTAAATTTGGATCCACTAAATCCATAATCATCCAAATGTTTTAATTCAGTACACTGCAAAACTAGCTTAAATCACATGTGGACTGTGTGTTTGTTGTGCTAAACACAAACTTTCAGTGAAGTCAGATTTATTTGTGCATGTTTCTTTATGGTTTTATTTGGGACAGGTCAGTGAATGGCACTGTCACCTCACAGCAAGAAGGTTCCTGGTTCAAACCCCTGCTGGGTTAGAGAAACCTGCAGGGATTTCTTCCAGGTGCTCCGTCTCCCCTCAAAGGTCCAAAGGCATGCATGTCAGGTTGGCTGGTGATTCTAAAGAGCCATTGATGTGAGGTAGATAAAACTCTTTGAGAGAAAAGAATAAAATGGGGGGCACATGGAAACCCTTCAGTCATAAAACATACTAGTACGCAGAATTTTTTAATTAACTTTTGATTATGGGATATACTGTGTTTGTTCTTCGTTATAGCCATGGGAAAAGTGCACCATCAATATTTAGATTAGTTGCCAATAAATCTTTCTTTCAATTCTGTATTTATGCTGTTTTAGCCAACATGACTGCAAAAAAGTGGGAAACACGTCATGCAACATGGTACGACCAAGTTTTGCGAAATACATTTTTTCATATATATTTTTTTTCAGTGTGACCCAAAACAAATTGACTCAGCAAGAAAAGTATTTACAGAGTTCAAGACAGAAGGACATTATCCCACAGATTTCTCGACTTGCGACTCCCGCTCCAAAGGTATGCAGTCTTACCACTACCAGTCCAGTTGCAACATCTGTCCTAACTTGATGTGGGGATTTTAAAGGACTTTAGAACAGCCAGACAGCTGGCATACTACTGACATGTGTCATTTAAGTTTGAAAGAATGTTCTTAGGACTTGATGTTGCATTGCTAGTGTTAGCCATGTTGCTAACCACTGTTCTGGTTTTGCTGCTGCTAAATGGCTCTCACTGTTTAGCTGCAGACTTCCCCATTAGTGAGTTTTTAGCAATAAGTCTCTGCTTGGGCTTGTTCCTTCTTATCTATGTGTCTATATGTGTAAAAACCACAACCAGTGTAGTCTACTCTCATAATTTTATATAAATGTTTGTCCCCAGAGTCAAAACGCAGTCAAAGAATCAGTCAGCATGACTGCTTTCACTGTTGTTCTTGTAATACGTATCGTCATGTTGTCAATGTTATATATGATGATACTTATGTTTGTATTCACTTACCTGTACTCAATATCAGTTGTATTTGTTTCATTACTTTTTATATTGTTAAGTGTTTGAAAAGAGTCATTTTGGGCTCACTCTTACTTAAGCAGTTTTTTATCGTTGCCATCCATCCATTTTCTTCTGCTGAGCAGGTGCCAGTCCACGCTCCCATCTATGGGCAACATAGAATTAACCTAATCCTATTGTAGAAGGAAGCCAGTGTACCTTCTTGCTGTGACGTAACAGTGGGATCCACTGTGCCACCATGCTACCTCCTGTTTTGCGTCATAAAGAAAAAAACTTGATCATAATGTATTTCAAAATGGAGGTATGAAATGCATGCTGATTGTCATGCTCAAGTTAGCCAATTATAAGTTAGAGGTTAGTGAGCATGTGGCCTTCATTGTGTCTAATTTTCTATTGTAATACCATTTAGAATCACTGACAGAAGGTTTACGTAATAGGATAAAATTTTTAGCATCAAATATAATTACGGTGGTTCAGTCAAAATTATTCAGTCATTGATGTCTACATCGCTTTTAAGTGGCAGCTTGTATCAGTGGCTTTAGAGCAAGCATGTCTTTAAGGGACCAGTGCCACTCCATGCTGGACACTCTTGCTGCACACACAGACAGACTCAAAAAATAACTATTTTATTTGCGGTAAAAACACAGAGTATTAGTGTCGTTTTGTGTTTAACTTAAGTAGTAGTAGTTTTCTTTCTTTTAAAAAAATAATCAAATAAAATTAAAGTGCAGTGTAGCTGCGTCTGAAGAAGACTGATGATGTTGAGGATGTGATTTCTGAAGTGTAAAATGCAGGAAAAAGATATGAACATACTGATTCTGACATGAAGCACAGCGCCATCTTGACTTCACCCTTCCCTCCCACCCTCACACACACACACACACTCACGCAGCCTCCTTCACTGAACGGCAGCAATCGGCAAATCTGTCATTTTTCACCACAGGTAGCGATATAATACAGTCTGTGATTAATTTTAATGAGACACTTTATGGAGGAGAAACATATCAAATCTTAGAGTGGGGAGAAAAAAACTGATGCAATTACAGAAATAGAGGAGAGCGTAGTGGTGGAGATACGGAGAAAGAGCAGTGGAGGAAAAGAAGGAGAGGGCACAGATGGAAAGAAAGAATGAAAAAGTAACAGAGGAGAAATGAAAGGAAAACAAGGTGGAACTGAGAAAGGCGAGGCAAAGTATGGAATGTGAGAACAAGAATTTATTTCACACACTTAATGATCAAAACTGTTAATCATTACTTGAAATCACTCAGCAGTGCTCAATAGGTCTCCGTGGCCAATTCAGAGCATCATTTTCATAATATTTAAAAGTTATGAAAAGTTATTTCTTCTTTTTTTGTTTATTTGTTTTGAGTGTGCTTGTTTACTCTGAATTTTTTATTTTATTACCTTCACAGTTTTGTTTTTTCATGTCCTTTAAGCAGGCCAGCACAGAGCGTCACAGCCGGTCTGTGTGAAATTTCCAGGTTTTCACTGCTCCTGTAATATTTCTCTGTTTCCTCCCACAGTCTGAAGACGTACGTCAGGTTAACCTGTGATTCTATGTTGGATGAAGATGTAAGTTAAGGTGTGAATGTCTGGGTTGTTTTCCCAATAATAACAGTACAATGACAGGTAAATAGTTTGACTTGTATGCCAACAAACACTGGTTATCATTGTCATGTTCAGCAAGTTTAAAGGAACATTCAAGCAGACAAATCTCAAGCACTAAGTAATATTAGACAAGGAATATATTTGACAAAAACAGAAAAAGATTCTGGGTTAGATCAGCTGGATTTCATTGAACACCTCAGCAGGATTCGTGCAGGGTGGTCACATGCACACACACACACACATGCAGACACACAGAGTAAATTAATAGCACAGTGCACAGTAATTTGCAGTGAGACAAAGACGTGTTAAACTCGCTTTAATTGCTGACAGGATCATTGCAGCAGGAAGCCATTTTGCCACTCAGAGTAAGAATCACTAGAACATCGGCAAGAAGCTGCCCTTCATCACTTCCTGTCTTTGTGTGTTTGTGTGTTTGTGTAGTCTGATCTGATGTCACTGATTAATTTACTGTATTCGTTCATTCATTCAGTTTATTCTTTGATGAATTTCATTCATTCAAATAAAAAAACAACAACTTTGGTTTGTTTTGCTTTCACCTCAGATTTTAGTTTATATTAAATCTCAGTTAATATGAGGAATTCACTTAAGTTAATTTCTGAGAGCTGAGTTGAAGTTTACATCAATTTATGTTATCTAATCATTAGTTGAGTTAAGATAAACAGAGGTTAGTTTATAGCAGCCTTTAAGCTAAGATATTTACTTTGGTGTGGTTGAGATGGACCAAAGAACTTTTTTTGAGTTTATTTGATCAAAGTCTGTTGAAGGTTGAAGGTGGAATCAACAAGCAAAGTTTTGAGTTGACTGACAGTGTGTTCAGCAGTGCTTGCAAGTCCTCTTGTTTTTCCTCTCACTGAGGTTAAAGCATCTTATTTAGGAACAGGAGCTTCAGTTCACAGGTCGCCTAGAGGTCAGAGCTTTGTTGGCCTTATGACTTTAGGGGATCCATCCAGCTCATTTCCTCTTTTGATGTTAAGTGTGGGGCAGCTGACCAACAGGAAGTAATGATGTCATCACTACATTTGTGGGTTAATCCTCCCGTTGACCTCTCAGATCAAAAACGGCAGTTTATTTCGTGTAGGCCAAAGAGCACCAAAGTACAACTCTCCAGTGTCTGACCCCTCTTCAGTAGTACTTGAGCTCGAGGTCGAGTAGCTGACAGACTCAAGAGTCCATCAGAGTGTCTCAGCTTCATAATGTGTTCATGCCTCATCGCTGTTTAAATGGACCTGTCAGAACAGACTTTCAAAAAGATGTCTTCCAAGAACTGTTGACAGAAATTTGGAACAGTACATACTGTAGGTTGATGCACTGAACATTTTTAAACAGTGGTTGAAATGTGTTTTCTTTTCTAATTGTTTCCTTATGAAAAAAAATGAATTGGCTTTAAGTCTGATACAAATCAGCCAGCCTCACCCCAAACTGTTACTGTGAGTCACAGTTGTGAGTGTTGACTCAAAAAAGCATTGTATCACAGATTACTCATTACTTTTCTTTAAAGTGCTGTAGCTTTATTACACTTCTTGTTTTGTGTAACCCCATAAATGACCTGAAGCACATTGTCACATAGTTAGCAATATAAACCTGAGGCTGCAGTTCCACACACACACTGATTTTCTGAAGTACTCAAAACCAACATGTTCTCATCCCAAAAAGTAACATACCGACGCTATGTGACAAATGGTCGGTATGTTATGCTTTCTGAAACATGAGAACCATTTGGAATGAATCTACACATGTACATTTATTTTACTTTGTTGTCATGAATTGCTTTGGAAAACACTATCTGATACAGTTGTGGTTAGGGTTAGGATTAAGGTTAGGGAATACACAGCTGGAACACACGGCTGGAACGTGTGTTACCAGCAGCATCTTTCTATTGGATTCCATCCACAATCTGGCGCTCAGCATAGGAACGCGGAAGGTTACCTTTCGGGATGTGACAAATCATTGGTATGTTACGTGTTGGGAATGAGAACGGTCTCTCAAAACATAAATAAATTAAAACTAAAACCTGGCAGCAGCTCAAGATTGTTGATGGAGTCTGGTTGGATGGGTATAAACTTTTTTTTAAAGCTGCATCTGACTGGCTGGTTTTCAGTGTTGAACTCAGGGATTAAGTTTGGTTCACTCTGACTTGACTTTGGTTTGAGTTAAACATTTGATTGCGTTGTTCAGTTCGGTTGCATTTGCTATAAACCTAGCAGCATCTTGTTCCATTGGCATGTGGTGAAGTAGTCCAGATGATGTCATATTACTGTTACGAACATGCAATATTGAGTTGATGAGTCAGTCAGAAGAGTTCACTGAACTCTGTGGTCATTTCTGAGGCTACCGTTTGGATTTCATCGTATTACAGAGTGTTTCTGTTACTTCATCTAACCCTCAATGTACAACTCCGTGTCTCCATCCTCTCTCAGACGCCTCTGATTGGATCAGCCGGATCGAGTGTCACAGCCAAGGAACCAATTAGCCACTGACACTGACCTTCCCCTCCTCCTTCCCATCAGACCCAAACGGCATCTTTGCCCCAGCATACAGCACAGCTGTCAGTGTATTTGCCATCCAACATCGCCGCTAACCGCGCAACCTGCTAACACTCCCACACACACACACATACATCCCACCTCCTTACCCCAACCCCTCGCCCCCACCACCACTCCCATCATTAAAAATGAATGTGGAGGGGCTTTTAAAGTGGATGGATGAGGGGTAGGCGGGAAGATGGGGAAGAGGCTGCTGTTTTCCAGGGAAAATATTGTTATTGATCCCATCCCATTGTTTTAGAGGTAAACCGATCTCGCCTTCGAATTTTCTCAAAGTGTCTCGTTGTAACGTCCATCATTGCAGAATCTGATATCCCGTTAACAATTCTGGTTTTAATGCAGTGGGATACTGGGTGGGGATGGAGCCTGAGGATGGAGGGAAGGGTGGGGTGGGTGTACATGTGTCCCAGGGGACTGGCTTGATCATCAGGCTGTTGTCGCAATGATGAGGACGATGGATTCGAGTTATGAAAATGAAGTGGGCGTAATTGATTGGGTCGGTAAAGTTTTTATTCCTGGTTATTGATTTGCAGGCAGTGAACAATATTGATACCAGCAGAGGAACAACTCGATATGAAGTGAAACATAAACACAGTGGTACTGAAGGGAGGGAGGAAAAGGGGGAGAAAGAAAGATGAAAACAGCGCAGAAGAAAGTGTTCTGATGGATGGGGTAAAGGAGGGAGGAAGAATAAGGGGAGAGCTAGATCTCTATGAAAATAGGAAATGCCACAGAGAAAGGTGACAAAATTGCAAAAGTGCAAAATTATGGCAAGAGGATTGTACACCCAGTGTTTAAATCACACTAACTTTATGCAGAATACAGAGAATACGAGAAGAGGGACAACTTCATTTATACATCATTAAGAACACTTTTTAGTAGTTAATCAGTTAGTCAATCACGTGGCATGTTTTGCTGGAAAGAATAACTTATAAGAGTTTTCGTTTTATTATTATTATAACTTTATTATAAATACTGTTCCATAGTTTGCATCTATAGTTTTTGTGTGTTGGAGAGGGCCCAAGTTATCAAACTGTACATTAAACATAATTAACATGAATAGTTACCTGTCTCTCTGTGTTAGTCCAAAGAATCGTGACCTGTCCAGGGTATACCCTGCTTTCTGCTACATCCCAAAGCAGGGTATACCCTGCTTTGGGATGTAGCAGAAAGCAGGGTATACCGTATAACTTGATAAATGGAAGAAAATGAATAGATGGATTATTATCTGATATGTTGAACATACTTGGATTGCTCCATTCAAAACAGCAGTCATCTCAATGTGCTTTATACTGTAAAGCAAAAAACCTTCAATATTAGTAAAAATAATTACTACCGAGTACCAGGGGATTTGTCAGATGTGTTCCATCAGCAAAAAGTCTGCATTTCTTTTCCCCGTTTTTGGTCTCTGAACCAGGATCGGGCCTTTGCAACCTCTTTCTGATGTCCGTCTGGATTGAAGGAGAAGGAAACAGCTTGTGCCTCAACCTTTGACCTTTCACCTCTTTACAGTTTGTTTCTTGTAAGGCTGAGCCGAGCTGTAATTGAAGTTTGTTTTACCACTGACCTCACTGTGAGTCACAGAGAGGCAGCCAGACAATGAAGCCAAATGTGGAAGCAAAACAAACATTTTAATGATTTGAAAGGCATGAAAGTAACTTTCTGATAAAGACAGAAAGGAGGAGGAGGAAGAGGAGGAAGAGGTGGAGATAGAAAGGAAAAGCTAGGATGTAAAGCGAGATGTAACGTGAGAGACTGAGGTGTGAGTTAATGTGTCCATCTCTTGAGTGTGTGTGCAGTCTATTTATCCATCACAGTGAGTGTGTGTAAGGCGATTACAGATCTGGAAGCTTTGGTTACATTCCCCTCTCTCATCCTGCCATCCTGCCGACCAAACGGCGGTGGGTTTGATGGTTTTAGTGCCTCTCCGCTCGATGCAAATCTCATCACCAGTTTTTAGACACGAACGCTGGGAAGCGACAAACAGAAACCGGAGAGAGGCCGCATTAATGCCGGCCGCGGCTCCTTCAAGAAAAGAACAAGGAAACCAGAGGCTGAAAATATGGCGTCGGGTTTCAGCCGTTTGGAAAATATCCTCAATTTGATCAAAAATTTATAATGTGACTTTTAGAGCAGCTTGGGTTTCCTGAAGGCTGCTGCTGCGCATTATACAGCTCCTTTAATGTGGTTAACACACTTTAACACACCGCGCTGCCCTGCACTCTGTGTCAGTGCAATATGACTCTACACGTGTGTATACGGGTGCGTGTATTAGCCAGCCATAAACTTTTTTTAAATTTCTCCATTAAAAACATCGAGGATTACTCTGAATTGTGTGTAAATGGAATTTTAAGTGGGATATTTTATAAAGTTTTGTCATTTCAAATCAATAAATGCTGAATTTTGCTTTTGTTTAGTATCATTTAAACGTTTTAGAATTAAAGTCAGGATTTTCTGACAGATGACAACAGCATTCACTTCATTTACTGCATTCAGTTAATTCCTTTATTTATTTATGGGGGGGTTTTAACTCTTGGAATGACTACATATAACAACACATACATTTTTGCCTTCAAAGTGGTCACTGTGGAGATTGAACCACAAAACCAGCCAGTCAGAGCTTTGCTTTTTCAAGATTTCCTCTGATCTTGATTTACGTCTACGTAGCTTCATATAGTTAATTAATTACCAGGAATTCTAAAAGATAATGAATAAGACAGAAAATTAAAACAACAAGAAAACAAGGACAACACAAACATAAACTACAGCCAAGAAAACTGCTTGGTCTGAAAATGAACATGACACATACAAAATATAAACATGAAGATAATAATAATACTGGGAAGAAACACAAAGTGAATATAGAAGTGAAATAAATAGTAAATTGCCCCTGAACTACAGAAAAAAAATATTTAAGGTCACAAATTACTAACATAATCAAAAAATCTATCAAAATCACAACATTTGCAAAGTTACCTCACATAAACAATAAAATGAAAACATGAAACCACAAAGGGCATGAAATAACTACACACAGTCACTGCATCACTACAAAGTGACTGCAAAAAATAAAAGTTACTGCAAAGTTACATTAAAAATAAATAGCATGATAACGAGAAAGACGACAGAAAAAACAATCATTCAAAAATCAAACAAAACGAAGGAAATGATCATTGAAGCATGTTTTGGCGATGTGCAATAGAGGAGAGAAGAGGATCAATAAGAATCAAATCCAAACTGGATCCTACACACAAACCACACTGTTCTGCAACAACTCTCACATTTAACCTGCTCTGGACAAACTCAACAGCTGCAGCTTGTCACCACGACAACCTGACATCAGTAATGTGATGATAATCAATCAATTAATCAATGCACATATTTACCCAAGAGCCCACACTCTCTTTCACCCCCCCTCCCACTCTCTCTCCTTGTGTTTACAGTCCAGTTAGTGATGGCTGCTTCAGGACCTTCCTGTCGTCACTATCATCAGTCAGCAGATATTACCCTCATCTGACCACACACACATACACACACAGGGTGAGAGTGTGTGCCTGCGCAGGTCATAGTGTTTGTGTGTGAAATATTTCCCCTGCAGCCTGGTGCGGGCTGCCGACAGATCTTTCACCGCCGGCTGAATTTCGTGTTTTAGAGATGTGGTGTGTTAATAGGAGATTTGCGTTTACTGCAGAGCCTAAGTGTCTTCCATGAAAACACACAGACACACAGATGTCTCATCTAACTGCTGCTGTGTTTGCTAGCAGGCACGTTTTTAAATAAGTATTGGAGTTGTGTGCTGTCATCAGGAGATATGGTATTCTCAAGCACTGACTCTTGGAGATAAACAAGCAATTACAGGCTAAAGTCACGTCAGTGTTTTTTGTATTTGCTATGCAAAGTGTGATGAGCACTAGAGAATGACTACAAAATAGTAAAGAGAGGATGACAAAGTGATACAAACTTGTGATGGTGCAAAGTCACAAAACCTCTTTCAAATATTTTTGATTATTTTTATTTATTTTATTAGTATTTTCAGTTTTTTTAACAGACAAAAAAAAATCAGCTTTTACTAGCCATTGAATGCAGCAAATCATAACATAGCACTTTCTCTTCTTCCTTATAAATAAATATATACATATATATTGCTATACACACACACAAACACATGCACACACGTGGGTGAAGCAGTAATGTGGTTGCAGCCTGGTTAGGATCGATTTCCTGTCTGCTGCCTTTAATAAATGTCTTCCCAAGTCATTAAAGGAAGAGAACGCATCAGCTGCATCGATCCCACGCAGTTCATCACACACAATGTTCACTATTTAGTCCAGACTGAGGGTTGAGAGTCTATTACAGCAAGTGGATCACATATTGGAGAGAAAGCATCCGTCATCAATGCTGCTTCAGTGGTTTAATATTTGTTTGTTGCCTGTCGGATGTTGGTCTTCATCCAAACCTCATTGCCTCCCTGATGAGATTCCATTTAGTGCAGGATTTACGAGTGCTACACAGAGCAAAGCTAAGCTATTAATAAGAATCCTTTATTTGGGACGTCCCTGACTGTCTTTTTAAAAGTTTACTGATTTGAATTTGAAGTATTAAATTTCTCCAAGAAATTTACTCTACTTGCTGCACTGCACTGTTGGAAATGTTCAACATGTTCATGGGACAAATTCATAAAGAAAAGTAAATTTCTTGAGTAGTCTCAATTACTGACACCATCATTAATAGGAATTAGATACATACGGGACACAGTATGATTTTAACCACACAGGATATAACCATCAAAACAAAACTGAAGTTGGCTGAACAAGAGTCAAAGGAGGAGGATAATAAAGAAATTCAGGTATAACATTATGACCACTGGTGAAGTGAATAACACCAATTATCTCTCCAGCTCCTCTTGGTGGGTGGGATATATTCGGGTGCAAGTGGACACTTAAGTCCTCTAAGCTGGTGATAGAAGTAGGAAAAATGGGCAAGCATAAGGATTTGAGTGATTTTTATGTGAGCCAGACTGTGATGGCTAGATGATCAGGTCAGAGAATCTCCAAAACTGTAGTATCTATCCAAAGTGGTCCAAGAAAGAAACAGTGGTGAACCAGCGACAGAATCATGATGACAAAGTCTCAGTGATTCACACGGGGAGTGAAGACTGGCCTGTGCGGTCTGATCCAGATGACGACCTAAGATGCTCTTCTGGAGCTCAGAAGTTAATGCTGGCTTTGAGAATACACAGAGCATCGCAGTTTGTTGTGAGGCAGCGCTGATTAGTCAGGGTTCCCCATACTGTCCCCTGTCTGCTGTCAAAAGCACCAACAATAAGCATGTGAGCATCTAAAGAGGACTACAGAGCAATAGAACAAGGAATCCTGGTCTGAATTGTGTTTCCCTTTAAATAACGTAGCAGGCCGGGTGCGCACACGTCGCTTATCACTTTGACATCTGGCACCAGGATACACAATTGGAAGAAGGCAAACCGGAGGGGCAGTGTAAGGCTTTAGGAATGTTCCACTGGGAAAACTTGGTCCTGTCATCCATGTGGATGTTAATTTGGCAAGTATTTTTGCAGGCCTGATGACTCATGGCCTTTTCTAAAAATGCGATTGAGGACACATAAAAATCTAAGAGTAAAATGCAGCTCTGTTGGAAATAAGACATGGGTTTAATGCTGCAGAAAATCATTACTTCAGCGATTTAGTGCACAGAGCAGTAAAATAAACATTTTAATCTGAGCAATTATTGAATATTGCAGTTTATTACTTACATGACAGCTGCATATTACAGCTCTGAAACTTGAAACTGGACACACTTAAACATTAAATACTATTGTCACATAGCCCAATATAGGAGATGTGGAAATAGTAGTTAGTGGTGATAGTAGTTAGTGGGCAAATCAAAGTAAATGTAATTTTACTGAGTGAATAGGAATTCTTTGTGTGCTCTCTGTTTTAGTAGCTACAATTCCAGCAGTGTGAAAAGGACTTAAGAGCAGAAGTATAAAGATGTGCATACGTCTGGATCACCAGCTGAATGCATGCAAATTCCAATACAGCAACATGTTTGCAGTGTTGTAATACAGCACGGCTTTATTTGTGATCCTAGTAAGGTAAGGTACAGCTTTACAAGTTGCACATATAAAATGTATTGCCCCAGTAGAGAATTTACATTGCACCTGAATCATTCTGTCATATAACCTGACCCCAAATAATTTATGTGTTCAGCGCAGATTACCATGGTGATTTATTTAGGAAAGAACCTAGAGCAACTTTCATGACACTGAAAACTCTTAACTCTGATTTTAACCTCAACATAGGTTGTTAACACATTTATCTCACTTTAAAATACACCCCTCATGACAATGAGTCGCTTTTGTTTGTTGGCCACTTTTATGAAAGTTGCGTACCCCACTTCTGATACACCACCACCACCACACCATCATCATTGTTATACATATACAATGATGAAATATACAACATATACAATGATGACAGTGTGTGTGTGTGTGTGTG
>NW_024582646.1:397781-411721 GCF_018398535.1 Haplochromis burtoni | reverse complement strand
GGTGCAGGAGAGAGAGAGAAAGAAAGATATTAATATCAATGTATTTATTTGTATTAGTGGAGCACTCAATATTAGCCCAAAAAGGGGGGTTTGCAAAAAGAAAGGAGGCTGGGGGGGTGGCAGCATCTGGCTGAAGCTGATGGCAGAGGTCAAAGATTACAGAGGGTGCTTCTTAACTTACACAGGCCTCACACACACACAAACACACACACACACACAGAGTACACACACGATATAGAAAGTGTACTATCAATTTACATGAGGAAGATTTTTAAGGATCACTGAACGACTTACTCTCACACTTACACTTCACACACACATTTAATCACCAGCACACACACGAACACACAGTGAAGACTGAAGCTGTCAACATGCCCTCTGAAAGTGCAACCACACACACATACACACACATTCCTTCTGCTGCTGCTAGATTGAGTTGAAACCTTTGATCTCCCAGATGGCACAGTTCAACTTAACATAATCTTTTTATTTTTTCACCAACCTTTATTTGTCTGTGGGAGGTTGACAGGTTGGCACACTCCAGTTTCACCTCATTTGTCCACTGATTTATGAATTGATTTCCTCTCAGATATATTGTTTCTACACCAAAGACCCCCTGTAATTGACTCTGGTTAATATTTGGGCTGCGTCATGTTGTTGTAGTTCGTCATTGACTCAAATATTTAAACCAGAATTTTAGTTTTCTATGTCTGTGGCCCGTGTGAAAGTCTTTATTTTCCTTTTTAACTTTAGTTAATGGTAATGAAAAAGAAAGTAATTGCAGCCCAAATAGGATCCATGACAGGAAGTCTATTAATTGCTGCACAAATTCCTGTGTTCTCTAAAAAAAACGGAGAAAAAACTAAAAAAGCTTAGAAAATGAGGGGGAAAAATTTTAATTTTGTAAATCCAGTACCTAAGGTGAAATATAAAACATTGGCAGCATTGTGTAATTATTCCTTTAGCAAAAAATAAGACAAAATGCAAGGAGTGTGTGGAAAAAAAATAAAGTCTCATTAAGGGGGCAAGTAGCAGTAAGGTGTTGATAATCAGCCTTGATTAATTGCACTTGATTAAGTGTGACCATGTTTATAATAATGCACATTTTGGCATGTTGTTGGACATTCAGGTTTGTGTTAACATAATGCCAAGGAGGAAAGACAGCAATGATCTTAGGGAAGCAGTTGTTACTGCCCATCAGTCTGGGAACAATCCTAAAAGGTTAATAACCCATTTTCCAAATGTTTTGTCCTTCATACTTTTGTAAGATTATTCAAAACTGGAAAACATTTAGACAGCTGCCAAACTTCATTTTCCCAGGAGTGGACCTGCCAGTAAATTCACCCCTTGGTCAGACCTTTTGCAAAAACAAGAAACCACATCTCAGGCTTTCCAGGCCTCAGTTATCACGTTAAATGTTAAATTTGATGACAGCAGGATTAGAAAAACACTGAACAAGTGTGGCTTGTTTGAAATGGTTGCCAGGAGAAAGCTTCTTCTCTCTAAAACATATCTTGGGGTTGCAAAGTTGCATCTGAACCAACCACTAGACTTGTGGTACAACAAACATCAGCGATGATTAAGTCAATGAACTGAAGCGGCGTTATAATGAAAAGTGGAATGGAATCGTTGAAAAGATGATTTTACATTATTGCTGCTAAAGATGGCTCTAGCAGTTATTGAAGCATGGTGTGGAGGTTTTTTTGTTTGTTTGTTTGTTTGTTTGTCTTTTTACATTAGACTTCTCCATTTTGGCTTATTTTTTGTACAAAAAAAAGTCCTAATAGCCAAGAACTTAGAATTAAAAGTGGCTGTCCTGTCTTTTTACTGTGGCTGTACAAGGGTTTCAGGGACTGGAGTAATGCTGAAAAAAACCATTACAAAGACTCATCTGCTCTCAGCAGGACACATTTTGTTGCTTGCTTGCTTTGGTTTGTTGCTCACTTGTTGTTACCTTTTGCTTTGTAACTTTTTACTCTTGTTTTGTCTTTTGGGTCCTGTTCATAGTTGTTTCTTATTGTTCTTCAGTGTCTCTTTAGTGGCATTTCGAGTCTCATTGTGGATGTTTTTGTATGTCTTTGTTGTCATTTTATATGTTTATTTGCTTGTTTTGTCTTTGGTTTTTGTTGAGTATTTGTTTATGTCTGATTACAGTTTCATTATGATCTTTTACGTCTCCTATACTAAACCAAACATCAAATCAGGATGTATGAAATAATGAGAAACATGTCCGTGGGACTCAGAGCTGCTTAAGAAAACTTTACAAACATTTATCTGCCTTCAAAGTGAACATGAGGTCTTTTTCTCATTCTATTTGTTTGTTTGCCTGCTTGCTTGCTTTTGCGGTGAGTTGATCATCACACACACAAACACTCAGTCATCTCTGCCCTGCATCACTGTTGTTCCTGTAATTGTCGCCTAGCAACAGGTTGGTGCCCTCTGTTATTATGTTTACTGGAAATGTTTGTGGTAAACAAGGAGGAGAAGAGGGAGGGGAAGAAAAGAGAGTGAAGTAGCGATGGAGAGAACTTAGGAGGTGATGAAGGTGCAAGGAAATGGGGAGAATGGTTAAAAGGTGAGCGTGCAGCAAAGTGACCTGCAGCTAAAATCTATCATTATCCAAAACAAAATGCTCTGTGGCCGGCCGGCCACGCCCCTTTCTGGCTCTCAGGACTCATTCTCCCATAATTCCTCTGACCCCCAGCTGAGGCTAAGTAGCATTTGCCAACCAGTTTGTAATAATTACCGCTTTGAAATGCCAGCACGCCACAGGGCGAGCTGGGCGCCATACTAGGGCAGCGTGCTAGCTTATGCTAATGGCTAAACAACATGATAAGTCCTTTGGGGTGAAGCTCAGGGTGCAGTTCGTAATTACTGGTTAGCTGTTAACTGTTAGCTTCTGGCGTTGGCTTATTGTATGACTGGAGAGGTGGTTACATTTAGCCATTAACTTCCAAAGGGTCATGTGGAAAGGCCTTTTGGAGTCCTTAATTAGCTACTAGCCATTTGTATTTTATGTGTAAAGGGCTGCAGGCAGTTGCTTTGTGAAATTTTAGCACAAAGGAAGCATGCGCGAAGTATGAGACAATGGGCCCTGAACACATATTTTTTTCTCTGTGCTTGCTTTCAATTTTTCAAAAACCTTTACACACATTCCTGTGGTCATTTTGTTTATTTGTTGTTATGTTGTGCGTCTTTGTAGTGTTTCTGTCTGTGGTCAAGACCAAACGCACACTATTGTTACTAAATACAGCAAAGCGATACAAATGCTTTGTGGTCCTACCTTTAGAACAGACACTGAACTGAACTGAACTGAACTACTAAGAATGTGTTTTTTAAATTTATATCAGTGTGATTCCTTTTCTTATACTTGTACAAAACCTGGACACCTTCAGGTGAAGTAGATTTGCTTAATGGTCTAGTATTGATATAGTGCCTTTCTACTCTGAGCAGTATTTACTACAAGCCTTATTCACACACATTTATGCAAACTCTTTTTTCCTGTACCTAAGAGCTTTGTCCAACACATGGAAACATTATAGAGTGAATGTGTTGATCAGTAATATTGACAAGCAGACGGGAGTAACCAGGGTATCAATCTACCTGCCGTCTGATTGGTAGGCAACCTACTCTACCTCCTGCCTCTGATTTTGACTGACTTTGTATATCACTGAGTCTATCAAGTTATTTAAGCACTGGAGTAAACCATTTGATTTGAGTCAGAACTAAGATCTGGAAAATCGAACACTGTTATTTAATATTATACTAAATTTTCTTAAAACATGAAGCACATGTACAAACAACATAGACTCATACACACTGTCATATCAAATCCACAGAAATCCATGAGTATCAGTTGTACAGGTGTGTGTGTCTTCCTCAAACTGTGGTCTCCGTGGCAACAACAGACAGGGAGGATGAGCAGCAACTTGCCAGTGCCTACAAGCACCACCGTGCATTCTGGGTAGACATTAGTGTCACAGGCTGCCTCTCATCAGACAGGAGTGAGAAGGACTCAGTCTGATCAGCAACAGTACGGACAAATCCATGAACACATATAAATATATACAAAATCTGTTTCTCTGTAAATAGATTACAGAGAAGTCAAAAAATAAAAAAAAAACTCCTCTTTCCTCGACTCCTATGGAAACGTTGCAGTATGTCAGTCACAAAACCTAAATATAGCCACATGAGTCAGTTTCACGCTACAGAAACACAAGCCACCCCATCAGAAATAGACCAGGTGCTACTTCTTCTAAACACCTTCTGCGGAGATGACGAGCTGGAAATCAACGCCACCACATCCATGTTAGACTTCCTGGACAACATTCGCATTTTCTTCCCAGCTGTCCCGAGATCAAGGATGATTCCATAAATCATAAATAAATCTTTTTTACCTTTGAGGCAGAATGAGGTGAAACCTTTGAGGTTCTAGATGCCATAAACAGACCTTTATTTGCCTTTATTTGGGAAGTTGACAGGTTGACACAAGCCACTTTTACCCCTTTTGTCCACTGATTTATGAATTCATTTCCTCTCCAGCATATTGTTTCTTCACCAAAGGAATAGTTGTTTTAATCCTGCTTGTTCACTTTGTTTTTAATTTTTTGTGGCTCTTTCTGTGCCATTGCTCAGATAAAGCTGGAATATCAGGTTTAGACAAATGTCTCTTTTCCACTAGCAGCTATTCAGCTCAACTCCTCTCAGTTTTTAGGGTTTTCCATTAGCTGTTGGTACCTGCCACCAGGTACCTTTTTAGAAAATGTGGCGTCAGTAGAATGCATGCCACCGATTGGCCAAGAAATGACATCATGGATGAGTCATGAGAGCGACTCATTCACAACAATTAAACCTGCCACTTTTGAAACCTGGCAACGAGGGAAATGGCTACAAACAAACCAACACCATGATCCAGTGACGAGGCCTAGACATTTTTGTGTTTGGTGGAGCAGGAAGTATACCATCACCTGTATGTCCTCCATTGTTGTGCTTTGTTTGTGTCACATATAATGATGTCGCAGGACTTTTGGCCACCTTGCTATATTCAGATGGTATTCAAATGTAATGAAGAAAGTCGAGTTGAGCCAAGTAGTTGCTCGTGGAAAAGAGGCATTAGACCTAGACTTCCTATAGTGTGCTGTAGGAAGCTGTGCCCAAAGATCAACTGGGCAGAAACAGCTGCCCAGTTGATCTCTTCAGCAGCCCGTCATTGGTCACGCCAAGGTCACACTCGTCTGATTCTTTCAGTTATGTGTTGTGTTACTGACTGGGTCGGACATTGCCCAGCATCACAACACACAATATCTTGATACAAA
Organism: Haplochromis burtoni; assembly: GCF_018398535.1. Taxonomy (NCBI): domain Eukaryota; kingdom Metazoa; phylum Chordata; class Actinopteri; order Cichliformes; family Cichlidae; genus Haplochromis; species Haplochromis burtoni. The sequence goes on along the minus strand of NW_024582646.1, from coordinate 406,406 downwards.
TCCTCCATCTGCCGCTCAGACCTGCCCAGGTGATATCTGCTACACTATTAACGTCAGGCCATATAAAAAAAAAACACACACACACACACTCACATATGTGTGTTTGTGTGTGAGTCACTGTGTGTGTGTCCTCCTCCATATTTATTTGATGCGACTCCATATTTGTCTGTATCCAGGCGTGTGTGTGTGTGTGTGGTTTTATGTCCCCCAACATTTGTGTGTGAATGTGAGTCATTGGAGTGGGAGTGTATGTTTTTATGTCTGTGTGTGTATGTGTGCGTGTGTGTGTGTGTGTGTGTCTGTGTGAAGTGTGAATTGAACAGAGCTGTGACCAGATGGGCTCTGTAGATCAGGTTACCTGTTTATAGAGCAGCATCTGTCCACCCTGTCAATCAAACAGAAAGAGGGAGAGAAAAAGAAAGGGGAGGGGAGGAGTGGGGGAGGCAAAGAAAGAGAGAGATGAGTAAGATACAATTGAATGAGTCAGACAAGAAGGTCAAAAGATGCATTTGAAGTTTCCTCATCCTATATGTAAAGTAGGTAGAGTAATCTTTCTTATCCCTCTACCTTCCTTTCCTCTCCCTTTCCCCTTTGTGCTCATCTTTTTTGTTACCCCTTTCCTCCTCGTCTTGCTTCCTATCATATCCTATGTGTGGTATTTCTTCCTTCCTTTTCTTTTTTCATCCACATTATTTCTTCTCCTTCCCATTTCTTTTTTTTGCCTCTTGTTCCAGTCTTCCCCCTTTTAATCCTTTTAATTCTTCTTTTACTCCACAGCCTCATCCTCTTTGTTCTTTTACTGGCCTCCTGCTACAACTCTTCCATGACATCTATTCTTTTCTTCACCTGTCTTTCTCACATTTCTGTTTTCTTCTTCCACATTTCTTTTCCATCTTCCAATCCACCTCCTCCTCTTCTTCATTCCAATCCTATTCTTTCCTTCCATTGAACCACCTCTTCCCCGCCTTCTTCCACCATCTTTTTCCCTCTTATGTTTTTTCATTGTCTTCCAACTCTGCTTCCTTCTTAGTATTCCACCTCTCCCACCTGCTTTTCTTCTTTTCCTCTTTCTTATTTCCTGCTGACCATTGTTGCCCACCTCCCCGTGTTCCTCCTCATCCACAGTCCTTCCTCTCTTCCTGTCTGTTGTTCTTTGTTTTCAGAAAGTAACATTACATTCAGAAAAATATCACTTCTGCAGAAATCAATGCAAATATTTTCATCTTCTCTCTTTCTCTGTGCATCTCTCTTTCCATTTCTGCTTCTCTCTCTTTATTTTCTAGTTTTCCTCATGTTTCTCCAAATAAACGTGAATTCCCACTAAGAAATCAATGCAAATGCCGCCATTGATTTCTGCTCTACTCTGCTCTCTTTTTTTCTTCATCGAGCAAATGTCCTTTTCCCCCTCCAAAATCAATACAAATATTTTGCTCTTTGTCTTCTCTTTTGCTTTTCTCCCTTCTCCTGCTACTTCACTTGCCCGCCCTCTCTTGTTTTCTTTTATCGCTTTCCTTAAACTGTGTATTTTTCTCTGAGATCAATGCAAATATCTTTTCCATTTTCTATCCTTTTTCTGTTTCTTGCTACCTTCCTCTCCCACCTCTCTCACCCCGTCCTTCCCTCTCTCTCTCTCTCTCCTTCCCTCTGTCTCTCACCCTCTCTCGCCCAGCAGCCATCATTATGCAGCTGATTGCCGCGTTTAGCCTGGTAATTGAAATAATGAGAGAAGATTACCTCGCCGCTTTTAGTCACCTAGTTTAATCCACCAATCAGCTGTCAGCAGCAGGTCGGAATACAGAGACGTGTTTGTCTGTGTATGTGTGTCGGTGTCTGTGTGTACATTGTGTATACAATGTATACATGTGTAGATATGGATGTTTGTTGCCTATAGAAGCCTGCTTGTGTGTAATTTAAATTGGCTGTCGACGGCAGGGAATCAGAAAAATCAATGATGCGGCGTTCCCTCAACATGACCGACACAGACAACAAAGCAGCTCAGAGCGAGCGGGCTCTGCTGTTTTCCATCTGATGTCGATGTTTCTGTTGTTGTGGCTTGATTTTCTTTTCTCATGTTTGTCTGATGTGTTTCTTGCTTGCCTTATATTTGGTTCATCTTCAACCACAGGAACGCTTCAAGTGAAAACAAAATCAGAACTCAAGGTGCTGTTACTTGTCAATTTTTAAATGCTTTGCTGGTCCAACTAACCACACCATTTACACATGCCTGGGAATTCATTTCTCTCAAACTATTTGTCAGAAGAGAATAAATGGACGAATGGATAGTTGCTCATAGGGCTGCACGATTAATCGTTAAAAAATCGCGATCTCAATTCATACTTATGTGCGATCTCATTTCCAAATGACAACGATTTAAAAAGAAAAAGAAAAAAGACGACGACGATTGTACCGCATTTTGATCCAGGATGTAATCTGCATGAAAACAAGCGCTCACTCTTCCTGCTCAACAAATGACAAGGGCGGAGCCTTATACCACGTGATACAGAAGCTGGCTGCTAAAATTGGCAGGGAAAAAACAACGGAGAGCACGTCAGGGATGACGAGAAAGTGACAGGAGAAAATCCGTCCCGGTCAACCACCCAAACATCAATAACGGGAACCTTATACAGCGCTTCCCTATACCCGTCGAACTCCCGCAGGCACAAAGAAATTACGGAGGCTATCACTTATCACCTGACCAAAGATATGGCTCCCATCAACACTGTGCAAAACGAGGGATTTAGGAAAATGATCAACACCCTAGACAAACGCTACACAGTGCCGTCCCGCAACTATTTTTCTATTGTTGCACTACCTGCTCTATACACGCAGTGTCGAGCAACGGTGGAGACGGAATTTCAAGCAGTACAACATTTTGCGGCAACGACAAAACGTGAGACATTTGTTGTTTTTATGTTTATTTATTGTTTTTATGTTGAGTCTCAACTGTTACGAAGTTGATGTGCAGTTAATAAAAGCAATAAATATTTATACTGGAAAAGAAAATTGTGAGAGAATCGTGATCTCAATTCTAAGCAAAAAAATCGTGATTCTCATTTTATGCAAAATCGTGCAGCCCTAGTTGCTCATGAACCAAAAGGAGACCTTTATCATGGAAATGATGCTTTGGTAATTGTTAGAAACTTATATTAATAATAATATTAAGAATATTAATGACCAGTCACAGGTTGCCACCATGATGTCAACCATCAGTCTTGGTGTGCAGCCTTAAATGAAACATTTTCCCATCTGTGACATTTTACCAGTGATTCTTACTGCGAAATTTTATGTTTTGGGGTTTCTTGTCATGGGTATGTCACCCTTTTTAACTGAGTAGTCAAAATCAGTCAAATAGTAATCTGTCATCCAAAGTCAAGGAAAGATGAAACAAATATCTGAGAATCTACTCTTGTTGGGTTCAGTTAGGATCGTAAGGAAACTGGCAGTGGTAACTCAACTTAAAGAAGAAAAAACACTCCACTCAGAATGAGACACTGACAACAACTTAAAGGAAAATTTTGATTTGAGTGTATTAAACATTTAAATGGTCCAAAAACATAGACATGAACAAAACATTTAAATCATTTCAAGCATGTAATCTTCAACAATGTCCAATATATCACTTCAAGTGTCCATAAATGTATCAGGTATGCTGTCCATTTCAGTTCAGTGCACTTAGTATTCAGTGTTTGGTAAGTGTTCAAAGTTATTTGGATTGTCTTTAGTCACAGTTTTGCTTTTAGATGCATCAGTTTTTGTGTTAAGTGGAATCAGGTTTGACCCAAAAAGAAAAAAAGTAGCAACATAAAGTGTCCTGAGATCCTTTTAAAAAAAATTGCAAATCGTTGTATCCTACCACCCTCCAAGGAAGCAGGTGGCTTTCAGATTGAGAGCTTCCTTTGTAGGCATCTCCAGTGGCATCCAGTCCTTAGATGGCACCGCTTGGGCCTTGCAGCATACTTCTACCACATAAAAAAAAACCAGCCTGCACACAACGTGCAGAGCAATCACTTCACTTGTAAATAAACACGTGTTTCTCTACTGTTATCCCTTTTCGTCTTCACACATCACACATCGATACAGTTCTTATTGGCCAATAACAATCTATCAACGGCAAACATACATTTCACTGCAAATCATGAAGCATGAAAAGTGACTCATGTGGTGTGTTACGTAGCTAAAAACCTCACATGTAAGCGCATTAGCCCAGAGAGCACATGTGGGTACGCTAGCATACTTTCCACAGGCTAACATAGCTAAGGAAACTAAGGAATAGACTATGTGCACTTTAGCATATGCTACTTCGAGTGGGGAAACTCCTGAAGGGTGCTTTGTTTCCAGTGTGATATTCGCGTCTTGTTCACGGTCGGGTTTTCCAAAAAAAGCCAACCCAATGGACGAATCAGGCGGCGATTTATATTTCTCAAGATGTCTTGGGCATTTACCAAATATATCTGTAGATGATTTTCATCAACTTGTCAATATATTTTTCCCTCGCGCCTAAGAACAAAGGAAGAAAGGATTGAAATTTCTCAGTATTCGTATATAGAGTTCCCTCGTTTATCGCGGGTGTTATGTTCTAAAAATAACCAGCGATAGGTGAAATCTGCGAAGTAGCCAGCTTTATTTTTTACAATTATTTTAGATGTTTTAAGGCTATAAAACCCCTCACTGCATACTTTACACACTTTTCTCAGACAGGCATGAACAGTTTCACACTTTTCTCTCTTGTTTAAACACTCTCAAAGTCCATTATAGAATGAAACCAAAGATCTGTTTTCAGTCCCAAACATTTATTTGAGAAATAAACATACAGTATATTTGTTTTTCCATAAATAATAATGACAGATTTTAGAACTAATGAATTTAACTTAAAGCTTAATTGCTTAATTTAAGCTTAATGCACCTTATAATCCAGTGCGCGGTATGGTAAAAAAATAAAAATAAACAGTAACTTCTACCTTCCTTTAGCATGTCCAGAAGTCCAACTTTTTGTGCGATGGTTAGTATCTTCCTCTGCCCTTTGGGTGCAGGTGCCTTTGACGGTGCAAAATGTTTCGTTGACATTGTTGTTTGTTGGGGAGAAAACTTACAAACATACAGTATACCACTTCAGAGTCACACTGCTAGTGATCGATGTAGCGATTCTGTACTGTACAGGAGAGCACGGCACGGCACGGAGGAGATCGACAATGATCTACAGCCGATCGGGATGCAGAACACGATGCGCTTAAAACAAAAAAAAAGCATGCAAAATTGCACTAAAAGGATCCGCGAAACAGCGAGGCTGCAACGTTGAACCGCGTTATAGCGAGTGACCACTGTAATTGTGAAGATAAGTCACAACATACCCTTTGTAAATATTAACATATAGAGACCCTTACCAGCAATCATTCATGTATTTTTTTATATCCTGTGGCTTTTTTTCACAGTTTGTTGACATGCTGTGTATGTGTGCACTGATATCGACATAACGGGGAAACATCTGGCTTTGAGATTGAAAATGTGACGTCATTCTGGGGTAAAACCGCAAAGGATTCTGGGAACACGTGGCAAGCAGTACTAGCGCACGCAGGTTCTCGTGCACAGAGTCTAGCGTTAGCAGCTTCTACGACAAACATTGTATCCTGACTGGTTTTATACTCAGAAAAGTTGTGTGAATCACAACTTAATCTGCAACTGTGAGACTCACCAGGATATTCTTCAAAGAAAACATTAATTCCGTAGTGCAACACCTTACAGGACTGAATCTCCACATCAGCTTTGTGCATCTAGCTTGTCACTACCCGATCCGTACCGGAAACCCGATCGGTACCACCGAGTTAGCTCCTAGCATTTCTCAACAGCTCTGTCACCTTTTCGACTGCCCGGGACATTTAAACAATGGATAAACCGTATACAAACAAACTCACGCTTTTCTCCTCGACAGAGAGCTTTCCCTCGATTGAACAACAGTGACGTAAAATAAGAAGAATGGCGCCTAATTACAGACTTAATAATACTGACTTAGTAATATGTCACGTGAAGATTCATCAGCCAGATTAAGTGTTTACTGACAGTGATAGCGGACATCATCATCACTATTCCAACAATCCTCTCCACACAGACAAGCATAAACACACTCGACTATCACTAAATCAAATTTAACACCCGTTTGTAATGACACTAGTTCAGTTTACAATAGGGTTCATGCGCTCGGTCAGCAGGTGGCGGTATCCTCGTAAATTGGGGAGTAAACTGCCCACTAAATGAAACAGAAGAATAAGAAAACATCTGCACATGCGCGGTATGGATCGGGGAATCCTGAGCCTTAAATATATATTTTTATTTTTTGTTTTTGTCTACATTATATTGAAATGTTTCATTATTGCAAACATTTTAAGAGATACTCATTATTCTTAACATCTTAACAGATACTCTGACCCGTAACCATCGTAAAATGGTTCGAGCGGAAGTAGTGGCCTTTTGCACACGCGTGGTACCGGTCGGGTTTCCGGTATGGATCGGGTAGTGACATAGCTCCGTCCAGGCGGATGCAGTGAAAGAAAGTCACCACGCAAAGAGGGACAACTACTTACTTACAATGACTTTATTGCACTATATAATTTTCCAATCAGTGTTCAGGAATTCTCAATGGTGCTTGGTGCCATACCCTCGGGGACTTTAATGTTATATAAAAAAACTGACAGCTTAATATCTACCTTAGTCACTCTCCCTGATCAAGCTGAGTCAGCAGTAGGAAAAATCTGCTTTTCACAGGAACTTGCTAACAGCAATAAGAGAATACGTAGTTTATTCCAAGAAGATATCGTATATAATATCTTACAGGAACCGATATGTTCCAGATATCAAGTGGAAGACAGTCTGGATGATCCCCCATAAATATTTGATTGTAAATAAGGTGAAGGAAATCTCATTTAAAATTCTACATAAATGTTATCCAGCCAGTCACTACATGGTAAAATTTAAAAGAGACATAAATCCTAATTGTACTTTCTGTGGGGATCATCCAGAAACTGTGCCAGATCTTTTTTGGTACTGTTTATCTACACAGAGATTCTGGAAAGAATTTAGCAGTTTTGTTATTGCCCATATTTTAAGGGAGTTTTCTTTACGATGGGAAAATGTTTTACTGTTTCTTTAAGTTCCCCAAGAAGAATGATAAATGTTTTATTATAAGAAATTTGTTAATACTTGTTGGAGCTTAGATAGTCCAGGCCAATGTTTTACTTAGTTACATCATGCCATATTTAACTATTTGTCATGATCTTTAAGTTTCTATTATAATCTTGATCATTTTATGTTATAATGTAATATGCTGTGCTCCATAAATTAATCCTGCTTTGGTAGTCTGTTGTTGTTGTAAAGTGTTGATAGATGTCGTAAAGGGGGTGTGTATTTTGCCCGCATGCGGAGGGGTGTGGGTAAAAGGTTCGGTAAGCGAGCAGAATGTGGGGCAACAGTTTTCTGACCGTCGCCGCTTTAATGTTATTTTTTGTTGTAACATAAAGGGAATGTAAACGGAGCTCTCACCAGAGGCATTTGTTTTGTACCTTTCGGTTTGTATGGAGAATAAATGTTTTGCCCCTTTTTTTCTTCTCCTCGTTTTTGCTAACGGAAGGCGTACAAGCAATTCAACGAAGAGCACGAGTCAGAAACTTTACGTCCTGCAGAAGCGGCAAAGAAGGACCGAAGGTTGCCACTATATTAGTCAGAAAACTGCTCCAAAAGTGAGAGGATTATGTACACGTCACCAGCGCAGGGAGTTAATTGGCCCACGGCGCGGCAAGGGAAATCGGGAAAAAGTGCATTACCTTGGCGGACGTGAAAGGGGATGCCGCTTCAGTCTTCCCGTGTTTTCCGGATCCTTTCGGCAGTAAGAAAACCCCGCATCTGAAAAGTAAGAGGCTGTGCCTGCTTTAAGGTTTGTGAAAATTCCTGTATGGTTAAGTGGTACATGGCCTATGTAAAGGATTAATTGCATTGAAAGGTTTATGGCAGCGCAATTAATATGGAGCAGCAGGAAAAAAGAGTTTCCAAGCCAACCTTCAAAGCACAAGGGGAAAAGCTTCAGCATCTTAAAGTGACAAGGAAAACCAAGTTGGGTTATCTTACTAGAAAGATAAAAGAGATTGAGGAGCTTATGGAAGATGATGGCAATTTTGAGGAAGTGTCTGTTAAATTTGCCACTGACTTCTCAAAAATGTATATTGAGTTTTGTGAAAACAACGATGCAGTTAAAAATCACTTGACTGGGTCAGAACTTCTTCATGATCAGACACAGTGGTATGAGCCAAAGGCTAGCTATTTGAGAAGTTTTGTGGCGAAAGTTGAGAGATGGTTAAAAAGAGTAGAAATGCAAGTAGATGAAGCAAGAATGATTGATGCTGAACTTGAGCCAGCAGACAGTGTTTCAGCGATATCGTCCAGACACAGTAAAGCACATCGAAGCAGCCGAACCTCTTCTGCTGTGTCTTCGACCACATGTTCGGCCAGGCTAAAGATTGAGGCAGAAAGGGCTGCTCTGGTAGCGCGTGCAGAAGCCTTAAAGCAAAAGATGGAGATTGACAGACAAGAAGCTGTTCTTAAGGTGAAAAGGGAGGAATGGGAGTTGCAAACAGCTATTGC
>NW_024582646.1:388602-397756 GCF_018398535.1 Haplochromis burtoni | reverse complement strand
TGCAGCTAACGCAAAGCTTGAGGTGCTGACTGTGAAGGAGCCAGCCCATAACACTTCTGCTGACTTGGTCAACAAAATGGCTACCTGCCAAAGATCTCCGGGCCAAAGTATTGGGGCCAGTTTTGGTTTGGTTCAGCCAGAACATGAAGATGTCGGTCGAGGATGTGAGTCAGAGGTAATGCAGGGCTCAGAAAGGAGTAGCAGGCTTCCTCGTCCATTGAATAAGAAGGATAATAGCCAGTCTATTACTAGTCAAGGCAGGATGGCTGATGTTAAAGACTTGTTGAATGTCATGAAGCGACAAAACGAGATTACAGAGCTCCTAGTAAAACAACAGAAAGCATCCACTCTCCCTCCTTTGGATGTTCCAGTATTCAGTGGGGATCCACTGGAGTTTGGGTTTTTTATGAAAGCGTTCGAGCATGGGATTGAGGAAAGGACAGACAGCAATAGAGATAGGTTGCGCTTCCTGGAGCAGTTCACCCAAGGGAGACCCAAGGTTCTTGTTCGTAGCTGTTCGCACATGTATCCTGACAGGGGCTACGCTGAAGCTAAGAGGCTTCTGCGCAAGCATTTTGGGGATGAATATACTATTGCCTCAGCCTACATTGAAAGAGCTCTAAAATGGCCTGTAATTAAGCCAGAGGATGGTGATGCACTGATGGAGTTTGCTATGTTCCTCACTAGTTGCTGTAACACAGTAGACAGCATGGAGTACATTGAGGAGATGGATAGCCCTACTAATATGAGAACAGTCATCTCCAAGCTTCCTTGGGATGTCATCAGACTCATTCTTAATAAGGGAAAGGTGAGGGTTCCTGTGACATTCAAGAACGTACAGCAATGAGAGCTAGATTCGCTGATCTGGTCAGTTTTGTAGAGAAGCAGGCAAAGATCGCTTCTCACCCATTGTTTGGTAACATTCAGGACACCACTTTGTCTAGAGACAAGGGCAAAGCAAAGGTGTGCAAAGAGAATGCTCTGAAATTCAAGGAGAGGGAAAGCATCTTTGCTACTAATACAGCACCTGTATCAAACAGTGCAGAGCAGACAAAGAGGGAAAGGGAAAATGTAGGCTCTACAGGTGGAAGACAGTGTCTTTTCTGTCATAAGGGAGGACATAACCTCAGTACCTGCAGACTCCTCAAGCAAAAGCCTCACAGAGAAAGGCTTGATTTCCTCAAATCAAAGAGCTTGTGTTTTGGTTGCCTGTCACAGGGGCATCTGAGCAAAGGCTGTCAGCAAAGACACACGTGTGAGACTTGTTCTCAGAAACATCCCACCATTCTGCATAAGGAGCAGTACTCTTCTCCTGATAGTGACAGTAAAAGTATCAGAGAACCAGCAGCAAGTTTTTCTCCAGCAGCAGGCAGTGAAACATGCGGTTGTACCGGGGCTGGCGAAGCAGTCTGTGCACTTTCAATTGTGCCTGTGAAGGTCAGATGTTCAAGGAGCAACACAACAGTTGAATCATACGCGTTCTTAGACCCAGGAAGCACTGGAACCTTTTGTACAGATGAGCTGATGAGGGATTTACAGGTCACAGGAAAAAGGTCCAACATTCTGCTACGCACCATGGGAAAGGAAGCGACAATCAGTACTCATGTCGTTAAGGGTCTCGAGGTCAGTGGTTTGGATGAGGACAACTTTTTGAAGATTCCCCAGGTTTTCACACAGGCAGAGATTCCAGTAACAAAGGAGAACATTCCACAACAAAGCGATGTGGACAGATGGCCTTATTTGAAGGAGGTTCAGCTCAAGCAGATTGATGGAAAAATTGGTATGTTAATAGGCACGAATGTACCAAAGGCGCTTGAGCCCTGGAAGGTTATCAACAGTGAGGGCAACGGCCCATATGCTGTAAAAACTGCACTAGGCTGGACGATTAATGGACCTCTGCTAAGAGAAGAGGGTATTGCTCAAGGAGCTGTTGAGTGGCCACCGGTGATGGTGAACAGGATATCGGTGACAAAGCTAGAGGAGCTCTCACAGCAGCAAATGAGGTATGATTTCCCTGAGCATGAGTTATCTGAGAAAATGGAAATGTCGGCCAGAGACAGACAATTTATGGAGTCTGTGTCACTGTCAGTGAAGCAGGTTCATGGTCACTACACCATTGGTCTTCCTTTAAAGAACAAGGGGGCTGCATTTCCAAACAACCGTGTTGTGGCGGTACAAAGAGCAGAAGGCCTGAAACGGAGGCTGTTAAGAGACAGTGAGTTTCATCAAGAGTACACAAAGTTTATGACAGAGACACTGGAAAGGGGCTATGCCGAAGAAGTTCCTGTGGCAGAAACTTGTGGGAGTTTGCTATGTTCCTCACTAGTTGCTGTAACACAGTAGACAGCATGGAGTACATTGAGGAGATGGATAGCCCTACTAATATGAGAACAGTCATCTCCAAGCTTCCTTGGAGATGAGTCATCTCCAGTCACCTCCAAGCTTCCTTTTAAATTAAGGGAAAGGTGCCTGTGACATTCAAGAACGCACAGCAATGAGAGCTAGATTCGCTGATCTGGTTAGTTTTGTAGAGAAGCAGGCAAAGATCGCTTCTCACCCATTGTTTGGTAACATTCAGGACACCACTTTGTCAAGAGAAAAGGGCAAAGCAAAGGTATGCAAAGAGAATGCTCTGAAATTCAAGGAGAGGGAAAGCATCTTTGCTACTAATACGGCACCTGTGTCAAACAATGTGGAGCAGACAAAGAGGGAAAGGGAAAGTGTAGGCTCTACAGGTGGAAGACAGTGTCTTTTCTGTCATAAGGGAGGACATAACCTCAGTAGCAGCAGACTCCTCAAGCAAAAGCCGCACAGAGAAAGGCTTGATTTCCTCAAATCAAAGAGCTTGTGTTTTGTTTGCCTGTCACAGGGGCATCTGAGCAAAGGCTGCCAGCAAAGACACACGTGTGAGACTCAGAAACCAGGAGAAGAGTACTGCTCCTTATGCAGAATGGTGGGATGTTTCTGAGAACAAGTCTCACACGTGTGTCTTTGCTGACAGCCTTTGCTCAGATGCCCCTGTGACAGGCAACCAAAACACAAGCTCTTTGATTTGAGGAAATCAAGCCTTTCTCTGTGAGGCTTTTGCTTGAGGAGTCTGCAGGTACTGAGGTTATGTCCTCCCTTATGACAGAAAAGACACTGTCTTCCACCTGTAGAGCCTACATTTTCCCTTTCCCTCTTTGTCTGCTCTGCACTGTTTGATACAGGTGCTGTATTAGTAGCAAAGATGCTTTCCCTCTCCTTGAATTTCAGAGCATTCTCTTTGCACACCTTTGCTTTGCCCTTGTCTCTAGACAAAGTGGTGTCCTGAATGTTACCAAACAATGGGTGAGAAGCGATCTTTGCCTGCTTCTCTACAAAACTGACCAGATCAGCGAATCTAGCTCTCATTGCTGTACGTTCTTGAATGTCACAGGCGAAACCCACCTTTCCCTATTAAGACAGGTTTGACACCAAGGAAGCTTGGAGATGACTGTTCTCATATTAGTAGGGCTATCCATCTCCTCAATGTACTCCATGCTGTCTACTGTGTTACAGCAACTAGTGAGGAACATAGCAAACTCCATCAGTGCATCACCATCCTCTGGCTTAATTACAGGCCATTTTAGAGCTCTTTCAATGTAGGCTGAGGCAATAGTATATTCATCCCCAAAATGCTTGCGCAGAAGCCTCTTAGCTTCAGCGTAGCCCCTGTCAGGATACATGTGCGAACAGCTACGAACAAGAACCTTGGGTCTCCCTTGGGTGAACTGCTCCAGGAAGCGCAACCTATCTCTATTGCTGTCTGTCCTTTCCTCAATCCCATGCTCGAACGCTTTCATAAAAAACCCAAACTCCAGTGGATCCCCACTGAATACTGGAACATCCAAAGGAGGGAGAGTGGATGCTTTCTGTTGTTTTACTAGGAGCTCTGTAATCTCGTTTTGTCGCTTCATGACATTCAACAAGTCTTTAACATCAGCCATCCTGCCTTGACTAGTAATAGACTGGCTATTATCCTTCTTATTCAATGGACGAGGAAGCCTGCTACTCCTTTCTGAGCCCTGCATTACCTCTGACTCACATCCTCGACCGACATCTTCATGTTCTGGCTGAACCAAACCAAAACTGGCCCCAATACTTTGGCCCGGAGATCTTTGGCAGGTAGCCATTTTGTTGACCAAGTCAGCAGAAGTGTTATGGGCTGGCTCCTTCACAGTCAGCACCTCAAGCTTTGCGTTAGCTGCAGCAATAGCTGTTTGCAACTCCCATTCCTCCCTTTTTGCCTTAAGAACAGCTTCTTGTCTGTCAATCTCCATCTTTTGCTTTAATGCCTCAGCACGCGCTACCAGAGCAGCCCTCTCTGCCTCAATCTTTAGCCTGGCAGAATATGTGGTCGAAGACACAACAGAAGAGGTTCGACTGCTTCGATGTGCTTTACTGCGTCTGGACGATATTGCTGAAGCACTGTCTGCAGGCTCAACTTCAGCATCAACCATTCTTGCTTCATCTGCTTGCATTTCCACTCCTTTTAACCATCTCTCGACTTTCTCCACAAAACTTCTCAAATAGCTAGCCTTTGGCTCATACCACTGTGTCTGATCATGAAGAAGTTCCGACTCAGTCAAGTGATTTTTAACTGCATCGTTGTTTTCACAAAACTCAATATATATTTTTGAGAAGTCAGTGGCTAATTTAACAGACACTTCCTCAAAATTGCCATCATCTTCCATAAGCTCCTCAATCTCTTTTATCTTTCTAGTAAGATAACCCAACTTGGTTTTCCTTGTCACTTTAAGATGCTGAAGCTTTTCCTCTTGTGCTTTAAAGGTTGGCTTGGAAACTCTTTTTTCCTGCTGCTCCATATTAATTGCGCTGCCATAAACCTTTCAATGCAATTAATCCTTTACACAGGCCATGTACCACTTAACCATACAGGAATTTTCACAAACCGTAAAGCAGGCACAGCCTCTTACTTTTCAGATGCGGGGTTTTCTTACTGCCGAAAGGATCCGGAAGCACGGGAAGACTGAAGCGCATCCTCTTTCACGTCCCGTTTTCCAGTTTACCCTTGCCGCGCCGCGGGCCGATTAACTCTGTGCGCCAGTGACGCATGCGTAATCCTCTCACTTTCGGAGCAGTTTTCTGACTATTTAGCGGCAACCTTCGGTCCTTCTTTGCCGCTTCTGCAGAACGTAAAGTTTCTGACTCGTGCTCTTGTTAAGTCTCTTGGATGCCTTCCGGTAGCAAAAAACGAGGCGAAGGAAAAAAGGGGCAAAACATTTATTTTCCTTACAAATCGAAAGGTACAAAACAAATGCCTCTGGTGGGAGCTCCGTTTATATTCCCTTTGTGTTACAACAAAAAATGACATTAAAACGGCGACGGTCAGAAAACTGTTGCTCCACGTCCTGCTTGCTTACCTAACCTTTTACCCACACCCCTCCGCATGCGGGCCAAATACACACCCCCTTTACGACATCTACCAACACTTTACAACAACAACAGACTAACAAAGCAGGATTAATTTATGGAGCACAGCATATTACATTATAACTAAAATGATCAAGATTATAATAAAACTTAAAGATCATGACAAATACTTAAATATGGCATGATGTAACTGAGTAAAATATTGGCCTGGACTTAAGGCTCCAACAAGTATTAACAAATTTTATAAAAAACATTTATCATTCTTCCTTGGGGAACTTAAAGAAACAGAATAAAACATTTTCCCATCGTAAAGAAAACTCCTTAAAATATGGACAATAACAAACTGCTAAATTCCTTCCAGAATCTCTGTGTAAAAGAACAGTACCAAAAAAGATGTGTCACAGTTTCTGGATGATCCCCACAGAAAGTACAATTAGTATTTATGTCCTTTTAAATTTTACCATGTAGTGACTGGCTGGATAACATTTATGTAGAATTTTAAATGAGACTTCCTTCACCTTATTTACAATCAAATATTTATGGGGGACATCCAGACTGTCTTCCACTTGATATCTGGAACATATCGGTTCCATTAAGATATTATATACGATATCTTCTTGGAATAAACTACGTATTCTCTTATTGCTGTTACCAAGTTCCTGTGAAAAGCAGATTTTTCCTACTGGCTGACTCAGCTGGATCAGGGAGAGTGACTGAGGTAGATATTAAGCTGTCAGTGTTTTTATATAACATTAAAGTCCCGAGGGTATGGCACCAAGCACCATTGAGAATTCCTGAACACTGATTGGAAAATTATATAGTGCAATAAAGTCTTGTAAGTAAGTAGTTGTCCCTCTTTGCGTGGTGACTTTCTTTCACTGCATCCGCCTGGACGGAGCTATGTCACTACCCGATCCATACCGGAAACCCGATCGGTACCACGCGTGTGCAAAAGGCCACTACTTCCGCTCGAAGCATTTTACGATGTTACGGGTCAGAGTATCTGTTAAGATGTTAAGAATAATAAGTATCTCTTAAAATGTTTGCAATAATGAAACATTTCAATATAATGTAGACAAAAATCGAAAAATAAAAAGATAGTTACGGATCAGGACCCCGATCCGTTACCTGCGCATGTGCAGATGTTTTCTTCTTCTTCTGTTTCGTTTAATGGCAGTTTACTCCCCAGTGTACGAGGATACCGCCACCTGCTGACTGAGCGAATAGAACCCTATTGTAAACTGAATTAGCGTCATTACAAACGTGTGTTAAATTTGATTTAGTGATAGTCGAGTGTGTTTATGCTTGTCTGTGTGGAGAGGATTGTTGGAATAGTGATGATGATGTCCGCTATCACTCATGTCAGTAAACACTTAATCTGGCTGATGAATCTTACACGTGACATATTACTAAAGTCAGTATTATTAATCTGTAATTAGGCGCCATTCTTCTTATTTTACGGCGCTGTTGTTCAATCGGGGGACGCTCTCTGTTGAGGAGAAAAGCATGAATTTGTTTGTATACGGATTATCCATTGTTTAAATGTCCCGGGCAGTCGAAAAGGAGCAGAGCTGTTGAGAAATGCTAGGAGCTAACTCGGTGGTACCGATCGGGTTTCCGGTACGGATCGGGTAGTGACAAGCTAGATGCACAAAGCTGATGTGGAGATTCAGTCCTGTAAGGTGTTGCACTACGGAATTAATGTTTTCTTTGAAGAATATCCTGGTGAGTCTCACAGTTGCAGATTAAGTTGTGATTCACACAACTTTTCTGAGTATAAAACCAGTCAGGATACAATGTTTGTCGTAGAAGCTGCTAACGCTAGACTCTGTGCACGAGAACCTGCGTGCGCTAGTACTGCTTGCCACGTGTTCCCAGAATCCTTTGCGGTTTTACCCCAGAATGACGTCACATTTTCAATCTCAAAGCCAGATGTTTCCCCGTTATGTCGATATCAGTGCACACATACACAGCATGTCAACAAACTGTGAAAAAAAGCCACAGGATATAAAAAAATACATGAATGATTGCTGGTAAGGGTCTCTATATGTTAATATTTACAAAGGGTATGTTGTGACTTATCTTCACAATTACAGTGGTCACTCGCTATAACGCGGTTCAACGTTGCAGCCTCGCTGTTTCGCGGATCTTTTAGTGCAATTTTGCATGCTTTTTTTTTTTTTAAGCGCATCGTGTTCTGCATCCCGATCGTCTGTAGATCATTGTCGATCTCCTCCGTGCCGTGCCGTGCTCTCCTGTACAGTACAGAATCGCTACATCGATCACTAGCAGTGTGACTCTGAAGTGCGATACTGTATGTTTGTAAGTTTTCTCCCCAACAAACAACAATGTCAACGAAACATTTTGCACCGTCAAAGGCACCTGCACCCAAAGGGCAGAGGAAGATACTAACCATCGCACAAAAAGTTGGACTTCTGGACATGCTAAAGGAAGGTAGAAGTTACTGTTTATTTTTATTTTTTTACCATACCGCGCACTGGATTATAAGGTGCATTAAGCTTAAATTAAGCAATTAAGCTTAAGTTAAATTCATTAGTTCTAAAATCTGTCATTATTATTTATGGAAAAACAAATATACTGTATGTTTATTTCTCAAATAAATGTTTGGGACTGAAAACAGTTTGATCTTTGGTTTCATTCTATAATGGACTTTGAGAGTGTTTAAACAAGAGAGAAAAGTGTGAAACTGTTCATGCCTGTCTGAGAAAAGTGTGTAAAGTATGTAGTGAGGGTTTTATAGCCTTAAAACATCTAAAATAATTGTAAAAAATAAAGCTGGCTACTTCGCAGATTTCACCTATCGCTGGTTATTTTTAGAACATAACACCTGCAATAAATCGAGGGAACTCTATATACAAATACTGAGAAATTTCAATCCTTTCTCTCTTTGCTCTAGGCAGCGAGGGAAAAATATTCGACAAGTCTGATGAACATCATCTACAGATATATTTGGTAAATGCCCAAGACATCTTGAGAAATATAAATCGCCGCCTGATTCGTCCATTGGGTTGGCTTTTTTTGGAAAACCCGACCGTGAACAAGACGCGAATATCACACTGGAAACAAAGCACCCTTCAGGAGTTTCCCCACTCGAAGTAGCATATGCTAAAGTGCACATAGTCTATTCCTTAGTTTCCTTAGCTATGTTAGCCTGTGGAAAGTATGCTAGCGTACCCACATGTGCTCTCTGGGCTAATGCGCTTACATGTGAGGTTTTTAGCTACGTAACACACCACATGAGTCACTTTTCATGCTTCATGATTTGCAGTGAAATGTATGTTTGCTCGTTGATAGATTGTTATTGGCCAATAAGAACTGTATCGATGTGTGATGTGTGAAGACGAAAAGGGATAACAGTAGAGAAACACGTGTTTATTTACAAGTGAAGTGATTGCTCTGCACGTTGTGTGCAGGCTGGTTTTTTTTATGTGGTAGAAAGTCTGCTGCAAGGCCGCAGCGGTGCCATCTAAGGACTGGATGCCACTGGAGTGCCTAAAAGGACTCTCAATCTGAAGGCCACCTGTTTCCTTGGAGGGTGGTAGGATACAACGATTTGCATTTTTATTACTTTTTTTGGATCTCAGGACACTTTATGTTGTACTTTTTTCTTTTTTGGGTCAGATCTGATTCCACTTAACACAAAAAACTGATGCATCTAAAAAGCAAAACTGTGACTAAAGACATAAATATTGAACACTTACTAACACTATCTCCTCTG
>NW_024582646.1:378769-388577 GCF_018398535.1 Haplochromis burtoni | reverse complement strand
CCCATATGCTGTAAAAACTGCACTAGGCTGGACGATTATTGGACCTCTGCTAAGAGAAGAGGGTATTGCTCAAGGAGCTGTTGAGTGGCCACCGGTGATGGTGAACAGGATATCAGTGACGAAGCTAGAGGAGCTCTCGCAGCAGCAGCAAATGAAGTATGACTTCCCTGAGCATGAGTTGTCTGAGAAAATGGAAATGTCAGCCAGAAACAGACAATTTATGGTGTCTGTGTCACTGTCAGTGAAGCAGATTCACGGTCACTACTTCATTGGCCTTCCTTTAAAGAGTAAGGGGGCTGCATTTCCAAACAACCGTGTTGTTTGGAAATGCAGAAGGCCTGAAACGGAGGCTGTTAAGAGACAGTGAGTTTCATCAAGAGTACACAAAATTTATGACAGAGACACTGGAAAGGGGCTATGCTGAAGAAGTTCCCGTGGCAGAAACTTGTAAAAGTGGTAGCAGAATATGGTATCTCCCACATCATGGGGTCTACCACCCAACCAAGCACAAGTTGAGAGTGGTATTTGACTGTGCATCCACGTATCAAGGCATGTCACTGAACTCACGGCTGTTGCAGGGGCCAGACTTAACCAATTCCCTCATAGGTGTTTTGATGAGGTTCAGGCAGGAGCCAGTTGCCTTCATGTCTGATATTGAAGGCATATGTCATCAAGTTAGGGTTCCTGCTGAAGGTGCTGATCTGTTGAGATTCTTGTGGTGGCCACAGGGAGATCTTGGTAAAGGCCTCAAGCAATACAGAATGGTAGTTCACTTGTTCGGTGCAACTTCTTCACCAAGCTGTGCATGCTACGCGCTGCAAAGGTATGCTGAGGACACGAACACTGTTCTAAGGAACTTTTATGTGGATGATTTCCTGAAATCTGTTGGCACTGAAGAGCAGGCAATCTCACTGATTCGGGACCTCAGGGCTTTGTGGGCTGCAGGAGGTTTCAAGTTCACTAAGTGGATTTCCAACAGCAGAGCGGTGCTTGCGTCTATACCTGAGGATGACAGGGCCGAAGAAGTCAAGGAGCTCGATCTTGAAAGGGACTGCCTTCCTATTGAAAGAGCTTTAGGGGTTCAGTGGTGCGTGGAGTCTGACACGCTGAAATTCAGAGTTCTGGTTGAAAGCAAACCACTCACAAGGAGAGGACTGCTTTTGATGGTAAGCACTATATATGACCCACTTGGGATTTTATCCCCTCTGATCTTGCCAGTGAAGCACATCCTGCAAGAGCTAAGCAGAACAAAGCATGCATGGGATGATATCATGCCGGAAGCTCTGTCTCTGCAGTGGCAACAATGGGTCGGCAGTTTGCACCACTTAGCTAGGTTTGAGGTAGACAGATGTGTGACACCAGTCAACCTTGGCAAGATCTCTTCAGCTCAACTTCATCACTTTGCCGACGCAAGTGAAAGGGGGTATGGCATAGCCACATGCCTGGTTTCAAAAACCAATCTGAACCAGCCACATAGTGCTTTCATTATTGGTAAAGCCATGGTTACACCATTGAAGCCAGTTACCATACCACGACTCAAGCTTACTGCTGCAGTGGTGGCAGCAAAGATGGAACTGGCCAAACTGGAGTTGGAGTTGGAGGAGTCTGTCTTTTGGACAGACAGCACGTCGGTGATTAAGTACCTCAAGAATGAGACAGCAAGGTTCCGTACGTTTGTGGCCAATTGAGTTGCTGCCATTAAGGATAGATAAGCTGTCTCTCAGTGGAGATATGTGAACACCTCGGCCAATCCTGCAGACTTTGCTTCCAGAGGGCTCAGTGTTGGTGCCTTTCTCAAGGCAAAGACATGGATCACGGGTCCAGATTTCATTACGAAACCAGAAATGGAGTGGCCAGAAATGCCAGACAGTGTATGCCAGCCAATCTGTAATGACCCAGAAGTCAAAGAAGCATCAGTATATGCTCTTATGGTTGAAGAAGCTGCAGATGCCACCTCTCAGCTCATTCATCATTACTCAAGCTGGCATCAGGTTAAAAGAGCCGTTGCATGGGTCCTGAGATTAAAATGTGTGCTGAAGCTTCTCGCTCAAAAGAGGAAAGATTTAAAAGCGAAGCTCTATGATGGAAGGTTGGAGGTAGGAAGTCAAAGGTTGGAGCAGGAGAAGCAAATGACACACTTCAAAGCTAACCTTCCCATCTTCCCACTTTCTGTGAGTGACATGGCTGAGGCGGAAGTGGAGATCGTGCGCTTCAGTCAAGGGCAGCGGTTTGGCGAAGAGATTGCCAAGCTGCAACAAGGAAAGACAGTGTCAAAGGATAGCCCTCTTTGTCAGTTGTCGCCAGTTGTTCAAGATGGCATTCTGAGAGTGGGCGGCAGATTGAGCAGATCTAGCATGCAGGAGGAGTTAAAACACCC
This sequence comes from Haplochromis burtoni, assembly GCF_018398535.1. NCBI lineage: Eukaryota > Metazoa > Chordata > Actinopteri > Cichliformes > Cichlidae > Haplochromis > Haplochromis burtoni. The sequence goes on along the minus strand of NW_024582646.1, from coordinate 386,200 downwards.
TGCAATCTTGGCTAAGGATCAGCATATAGCCACTCTCATTCTCAGATCTACACACAAGGATCTTGGACATTGTGGCAGGAATCATGTCCTATCAAAGGTACGGCAGAAGTACTGGATACTAAGATCCCATGCTGCTGTCCGGAAGATTTTGTCCCGGTGCGTCACCTGCAGACGGCATCATGGGAAAGCGGAAAGTCAGATCTTCCTACTGAAAGGCTCACGCCCGATGAGCCACCGTTCACGAGTGTCGGTGTGGACTATTTCGATCCCTTCGAAGTCAAAAGGGATAGGTCCATGATCAAAAGATATGGTGTAGTTTTTAACTGCTTGACAGTGCATATTGAGCTGGCAAATTCGTTGGACACGGACTCTTGTATTCATGCATTGCAGAGGTTCATTGCTAGGAGGGGACAGGTTCAGTTGATGGGTTCTGACAATGGAACAAACTTTGTAAGTGCAGAGAGGGAGCTGCGGGAATGCAAAGATTCAAGAAGCCCTGTTGGTTAAATGCATCACATGGCTATTCAACCCCCCAGCTGCCTCGCATTTTGGAGGAGTTTGGGAGCGGCAGATACGGTCAATACGCAAAGTGCTCAGCTCCATTGTGGAGCAGCAGATACTTGATGAGGAGGGTCTGCACACACTGCTGTGTGAGGTAGAGGCGATTATCAATAGCCGCCCTATCTCAAGAGTCTCTACCGATTCGAATGACCTGGAGGCCTTGACGCCAAACCATTTGCTTTTGATGAAAGCCAAAACTCCGCTACCTCCTGAATTATTCAGTAGGAGCGACATGTACTCGAGGCGTAGATGGCGTCAAGTCCAGTACTTGGAAGATTTGTTTTGGAGACGGTGGATTAAGGAGTATCTGCCGGACTTGCAAAAGAGACAAAAGTGGGCCCTTCCCAAAAGAAATATCAGTCAAGGTGATATTGTCCTCATTGTGGATGATTCCGCTCCAAGAAATTCATGGCTAATGGGTCGAGTGATTCAGACATTTGAGGATGCCAAAGGTCGGGTTCGTCAAGCCAAGGTGAAAACCAGCAAAAGCATTCTCCTACGACCTGTGGTGAAGCTTTGTGTGCTGCTAGAGTGTGACATGTAGCGCCCCTTCTACATATCACTCAAGAGACAGTGGTAAAGGCTGGTCTCCTACGGTGAGTCATGTGCTTGAACCTCTGACTCCATTCCCTAATCTCCCCAACATACACGCATCCACGAAGATATGTTCCAGTTTGAAGGTTAAGAAGAGTTCCTGCTGTAACAAGGCAAAATGAAGTTTCTGTTGGAATAAGGACATTAGTGTGCCATATGGGCAGTTCAAGTGCTGTGTATATTTGTCTTTTCATTATCTGGAAAGTTTGATTTATTGTTCTGAACAATATATAAATGTATGTATAAGAGTAATTGTTTTGTGGCTCACAAAAACAATTAGGGGCCAGGATGTTGGAGCTTAGATAGTCCAGGCCAATATTTTACTCAGTTACATCATGCCATATTTAAGTATTTGTCATGATCTTTAAGTTTCTATTATAATCTTGATCATTTTATGTCTTTTTGGCTCTCGGAGGAGGCGGACGCACTTTTTCCCCTCTCCTCTCCCTTATCTTCCCTGCTTAGTTCTTATGTCCTTGCCTAGTCTCGTGGGGGGTTTTTGTATTACTTTCCCTGGAACACTCTCTCACAGTCTGCTTCTAAAGCCTAAAGAAAATTATGGATTTGATCAACTGGTCTCTGAATGCTATTGACACCCTTTTCTCAACGAGAAGTCTGGGCTCGGGAGAGCCCGAGTGCCCTGGACTTTCCCTGCCGGATAGATGGGACGGGTGGCAGAAATGGAGGGTCGTGCCCCTTCAGTGCCAGCTGTGGGCTCAAGGCTGGAGCCGAACAAAAACTCCCTGATAACGACTGTGTTGAGTCTGTTCCTTCCCATTCCGTGCAAGGCCACCTGGGTTGGCTGGAAGACTGTTTACTTAGCCTGGCAGGGCGAAGGACACTGTCTCAGCTGAACTATGGACACGCAAACACATATACTGATACTGATAAGCACTCACTGACGCATCACCCTCCCTACCCCGGATCCAACGCCACCTCCAACGCTTACCTGACGCACTTGTGGGCTGATGGGTCAATATCATGGTTTTTTTTGTTGTTGTTGATATAATTATACAGGCTATGGACTGGCTGGAAGGTCAGTCAGACTAGAGAGGAGAGGAGAGCGGAGCTGTGTTACCAGAGCCGTGTTCTGTTGAGTTTTGTTAATTGAGTTGATTTGGGGGGAAGTTTTGTTAAGTTACACATTAAATTAAGTTCACTGTAAATAAATTGCTCACCTCTGGAAACCTGAAATGTCTGCGTAGTCTGCTTCCCTACCACCTTGATAGTTTGATTGATGGGGTTTCTCTCTATTGTTGTAGGGTCTTTAACTTACAATCTAAAGAGCCCTAAGGGGACTGTTGTTATAATATAATAATATAAATAAAATTGAACGGAATTGAATTGAACTGAATAATAATTAGCAAAACTTGAAAGTCCAAAACACTGGTGTCTGGCAAATTATGGGTCTAACTGTAGATTTTTTTATTTTTATTTAACCTTTATTTAACCAGGAATGTCCCGTTGAGATCAAAGACCTCTTTTTCAAGGGAGTCATGAGTGTAAACAAAGTAAATAACTGATTTACACATAAGATAAACAAGTCCAGCCAGTGCACTAATGTAATGTAGATTAGATAGGATTTCTTAGGACAGGAAGGAAGTGGCAAGCATAAAGTACATCAGTTAGAGGTTCCAGGTAACTCTTATACCCACTACCTGCATCTGACTCTTCATTGTATTTTGTTGACCTTCATCTTTGTGAGGATATTCTATGTTTTATTTAGTTATATGGAGTGACTCCACCTAATCTTGCATGCAAACTTGATGATGTAATTGAACTTGATGGCTTGCTCTTCACCAGTCACCCTTGGGAAAGAATAAGTGAACTTCCCATGCTTCTTCTGACCTGGCACAGCACTATTATGTTTGGAAATTGTTTATTCTGAAAACTGTAAATTGGCAGGGTGTAGTCAAAGAAGCAGCTGCCATCAACTAAAAAAAACAAATAAGAAAAATAAATTGAATATTATTCTTGGTGATATAAAGTTTTAGGCAGTAGATCTGGTGATATTTCCAAGTTTCAGATCATAATGTTAGCAGCTTTAACTTTTGCAGACTGCCAGCAGAATTTTCACTGCTTTTCATGAGGCTAAAAAATGCCAGGTTGCTTTTTTCCATTTCCAGGCTATTTAGTGTTTCCTGTTAGATAAAATAATGATTTTAAATTGTCTATGGATGTGAGATAAATGATGTTTACATAATAAAAGTGTTTAACTGCAAAGGTAAATGTGACTTGTGGTCTAAAGTGCATCGAGTAGTCATTAAGATGACTGGTTCGAATGCATCAGGATCACAAGAGAGAACGCTGCTAAAATGAATTTTGTACATCATTAAAATAATCCAAAGATTATATTTGCTGCTGTTAATGTTTTATTTTCAAGGCAGTGTGTAAAATAAAAAAAAGACACAGCTCATACAGGATTACAGCTGACATCACAAATGCCTATAGTGAAAGGCCACAATGCAAGTGGTCATAAAAACAGCAACTGTTGTCGCTTGATGGGGGAAAAAAAGACATTTAATTCAGCTGTCTTATTTGCTTTTTGTGTCCCGGTTCCTGAAAGTTTGATCACACCTTATCGTACTTGAAGTATCAGTTACATGAGGACGTTTTGCAGTGTACAGACAACAACTGTTAGCTTGTAGCACAACAAAGCAAGGATCACAACACACTAGTGAACACAGCAAAATTAGACCGCAACCTGTAACTACTTCCTTTTTTGAGGCATCTGTCCTCGTCAAAACCTTTCTGCTTTTCATCCCTCACTGTACTGTCTCAGTGAGTTTATCTGGTTCTCACATGGATACATTACTGGTGACAAACACACATACATAGTGCCCAACTCCTCCTCAGTGTAACTTTGTGATTGTCCCCTCCTCCCGCTGAGCGTCTCCTCGTCCTCCTCTGGCTGGCCAGCTGAGGCCTGCAGGCTTTCTCTTTGTTCTGCTGTGGCTCGGCTGGCTACCTCTCCTCCGTCCTCCCGCCTCTCCCCCGCCGGGATAAGCTTTTAGCCGCATCCTAGCCGTGCAGGCTAACGGCCACGCAGCAGCTCTCTGCGGCTTCTCGCTGTTCCAGCCAAATGCCGCCACACAACACCATATAATTAAGAGCTGTGGATGTGAGCAGGCAAATGCAAAGCAATTTCGGACGAGTCGAGAGGCTGAGAGAGACGGAGGAGGGAGTAGAGGGGGAGGATGGTGGCAAGCCAACGGCGGCTTCAATCTAATTGGGCCATATCAATTTATTTCACATTTCTGAAATGTCACGCCACGTCGTGAAGCTAAGCAAATTTGCATACGTACTGCGGCGTGTTTTTACATCGGCAGCAGAGTGTGGATGAAATAAATAGAGACAGGTATAAATAGAGGAGAGAAAATGTAGAGGAAAATGCCAGGGCCTTTCTCCCTCTCTCTGAATGCTATCGAGTGATGAGGGTGTGGCAACACTGCAGACAATGGCAACTCGTCTGATGTATTCTGTGATGCTTCCTGATGAAGCTTTCAAGCAGGTGATACTGGAGACAATTTTTGCATTTTAGAGAAGAAATGGCAACCAATAACCAGCAGCAACTTCCACCAATAATGACCACCCAGCAGCCAGCAGGACAATAACTTACAGCCAATCATGCAACAGAACAATAATGAGTAAGACAACACACGTATAACAACTGGACGATGCCATATAAAAAAACAGCAATAAAAAACAATGCAATGATCATGAATACAGTAATGAGCAGTGCAACACCAAAGTCGATGAGGGGACTTCAATCAGTAACAACCTACAATACAACAAGAACCTGCAAAACTGCAAAACCAAGAAGAACACAAGCCAGTACCTACACTCTGCAACCAGTAAGAAACACTGGCAAAAGAATATCAACAATCCAGCAACCAGCAGTTGTCACAACTACTGGTGACAGAACAACTAGAATCAGTAAAACAGATCAGCAGAAATCGGTACAAAAAAAGAAAAACAAAAGAGCGAAAACAAGGAACCTGTAATTAAGCAAAGGGAAATTTAATCATTTTCAGGTCAATAATAAAGTAGCATATAAGCAATGTGTTAACACTCAGCAGCCGTCAATAAAAACTGTAATATTAAAGAGATCGTTGATTTGTCTCCTTGCTGTAGTTTATAGAAGTACAGTGGAGGACATTTGCTCCCCGGGTGTCTCAACATTTATCTCCTCCTCCTGTCTGGTTCTTTCTTCTCCACTTTCACTCTTTTACAGTTCTTTCTTTGAAACGTTTTCTTCCTCCTACTTTCCTCTTACATCTTCATCACACCACCACCCTCTTGTTGATGGTCTTCCAATTCAAAACCAATTAGAAGTGCTTATTTCTGAAGAGCTTCAACTTCATCTTTCTGTCTCTCTTTCTCTCTTTTCTGCCCAATTGCTCTGTCTTTCCACACACACACACACACACACACACACACACACACACACACACACACACACACACACACACAGAGACACAGTCACACACTCTGGACATGTTTTGCTTTGCTATTTGAAGTCATTAACAGATGAGTGTTTAGCAAACAGCAGCTAAGAGCAGTTTGACATTTGACTCTGACAGACCTCTCTCTTCTGTCTTTGTCACCCAGGAATGTGTGTGTGTGTGTGTGTGTGTGTGTGTGTGTGTGTGTGTGAAGACAGAGAAAGCAAGAGGTTCTTAAAAAGTAAATTAGTGTGCACTGTATGTAGAGGCATGTGCGAGGAGAGGGATAGAAAGTGAAATTGTGTGTGTGTCAAGTGTGCTTGCATATTTTTGAGTGTTTGTGCATGTGTGTGAATGGGTGGATGACTGGATATGTAAAGCGCTTTGGGGTCCTTAGGGACTAGTAAAGCGCTATATAAATACAGGCCATTTACCATTTATGTGTGTTGATGTGTGCGTTGGATCGTGTATCTAGCACTTAAGGCAAAACTAAGCACAGAAGACAAGAGAAAGAGAGAGGTCAGCAGCAATGTTCACCTTTTTTACGTTCCTGTGTGTGTGTGTGTGTGTGTGTGTGTGTGTGTGTGTGTGTGTGTGTGTGTGTGTGTGTGTGTGTGTGTGTGTGTGTAAGAGTGAGAGAAAGAGAAAGAGACGTCAGAAGATAGCAGAAAATAAAGCCAAATCAAAGATCGTAGAACAGGAGTTCGACATGGACCAACAAGAAGCAGTCACAGTCCACTGATCCTTCTGCTTCTCCAGCTTGTGAGACTATTATTGAGACAGAAAGCAAATAACAGCTCTGATTGTTTTGTCGCTAGTCATGACTAAATGTCATGCCATCCTAAACCTCAGCCAGGAAGAGTGGGATGCTCACATCAAATGGCTTGTCAAGCAGACGACTGGGGAGACTTGCTGTCCCTGAAGACTTCTGCCCAGACATGAACCAAAAAGGTCCGCAGGGTGATAATGAAAGCACTGCAGCAGACGTTCTGCAGCATGTGCCTGCTGGAGTCTAGAGTTTTATTCACTGCAGAGCGCACTACCAAGACATTTTTTGATGCAGGTATACTGGCAGCCATTGTTTTAATGATGTAGTGTAGAACTATCCCTTTGATTCTTGTAATATTGTAGGGTCTTTACCTTACAATGCAAAGCACCTTGAGGCGGCTGTTGTTGTGAATTGGTGCTATATGAATTTAGTTTGTCACTGATTTGTCACATCCAAATTAACATTACGGTTTTTTCAAGGAAAGGTTTGGTGTTCCAATCATGTATAAATATGATTTTTAAAAGGTGTGGACATTAACCTGCACCTATCAGTAACCCTACACTGGTCACAGATGACCTTATTCATTTTAAGAGGTTAAAAAAATGCCTCTATCTTTCTTATAAAACCAAGTAAGAGGAGAGTGAAGACTCAAGTTATAACTTGAGAAAGAGAAAAGAAAACAGAAAAACTAACATTTTCAAGGAATTTTCTATCTAATTCTCATAAAAGAAACTTTTATTTTGAAAGTACAGTGTTAACAATAATTATAGATGTAAATAAACCATTTTACACTGCCACAAAATGTGAATAGGTTTACTTTTGTTGCAGGTTCAGTATTGTATTAACAGACCTGTCAGTCACTTAAATTATGAAAACCCTTCACACTGGAGTTATAGAACAATCACTTGACATGTTTTTGCTCGTTATTATTATTTTTATTTTTTCACATTTATCAAACAAAGATAGGGAACATAATGGCATGCTCTCAGTGAAGCAATCATGATAATAACACAGTACTAAAATACTAAAAAAAGGAAAATACACCACCAGAGAAAGAATTCA
>NW_024582646.1:357279-378749 GCF_018398535.1 Haplochromis burtoni | reverse complement strand
AAGATAGGGAACATAATGGCATGCTCTCAGTGAAGTAAATTTAAAAAAAAAAAAAAAAAAAAAAAAAAAAAAAAGGAAAATACACCACCAGAGAAAGAATTCAGCTCTGTGGAACCATTGTATTCCAAGCTAAGTATCTAATCTACATATCACATAACCTTTTGATTATAACTGCTATTTATGTGATAAAGTGAAGTGTGTGTTCTTGCTGTGCATGCTAGTGGCTTCATGGAATCTCCTTCATGTTGGAGCTCTAATTGTTTCCACTAGGGGCCTTTCAAATATTTTATAATGCCACTGATTAAACATACATACACCTAAATGTGTGGAAATCTGACATGCAATAACAGAACCAAACATTATTTTATATTTATAATGAATATTTTAATGATGTTAAAGCACACACAGAAGAACGTAGTTACAGTTGTAAATGAAAAGAAGTGTAGTCAGCCATTAAATTGCTAGGTACTTTAATCTATAACAACTGCAGTATATTAACATGTGTATAGAATAACAATAATAAGGTGTCTTTTAACCTTAGCAAAGTTCCAAGTGTTTTACAATGTGCTTCATAGCGTGTCTGTGTTCATAAATGTTGCTACACTGCTTACTGTTGGTCAACTGTAAATTGTAAAATTGTAAATTTTAGACTGTTATTAACCCTTTTTACTTCAAAGTGTATATTTACTCCCCTTACCTCAATCTTAAAGTGTATATTTATTCTTACTCTTCCTTCTTTTGCACTGAATGGAACTGGAGCCTCGTCGTCTCATCTCTCTATACACTGTACTGCATATAGCAGAGATGACAATAAAGTTTACTTTGACTTTGACTTTGACTGTGAACACAGACACACGAATGCCACTAAAGACCATCCAAGGCATTGGCCTGGTATCAGGAGGAACCTGAGGTTCAGATTTTGGTCCAAGGTTACTTCACCATGTGGAGGGGCCAGGGACTGAACTACTATCTCTAATTTTAATGGACCACCTACTCTACCAACTGAAAAGTGTAAATTACTCACCTAATTTTATGAATTGGTCCGATCCTGTAAAAAGGGATTGTGGTTTTGTTCCCCTCCAAAACTCACCTGTCTGTAATTCAAGGACATTCACGGAATAATCCAATTCAGTGCAAAATTCCCAAGACTAGAGAATCATATCACCAGCACATATAAACTTTCTTCTTTCTGACAGAGGTTTACTGCTGTGCTGAGAACCAAAGTTTCCCAGTTGCCCCCCAGTTACAAAGCCTTGTTATTTCTGAGGTTGCACATATTAAACAAATATGGAGAACTGCTTTCTTCCATTTGTGCAATATCAATAAGGGAGAGCATTTTTCTCTTATATTGACTTCCTTTCATTGGCTCCCTGTTCAATCCAGAATTGAATTCAAAATCCTGCTCCTCACATACAATTTCTTAAATAATCAGGCCCCATCTTATCTTAATGACCTTGTAGGACCATATCACCCTATTAGAGCACTTCGCTCTCGCTCTGCAGGCCTACTTCTTGTTCCTAGAGTATTTAAAAGTAGAATGGGAGGGAGAGCCTTCAGTTTTCAGGCCCCTCTTCTGTGGAACCAGCTTCCAGTTTGGATTCAGGAGACAGACACTATCTCTACTTTCAAGATTAGGCTTCAAACTTTCTTTTTTGCTAAAGCATATAGTTAGGGCTGGACCAGGTGACCCTGAATCCTCCCTTAGTTATGCTGCAATAAGTGTAGGCTGTGGGGGGATTCCCATGATGCATTGAGTGTTTCTTATTCAGTCACCTTTCTCACTCACTATGTATTAATAGACCTCTCTGCATTGAATCATATCTGTTATTAACCCCTGTCTCCCACAGTGGTTCCCAAACTTTTTTTGTGGGCCTTTTTTTGTGGGCCCCCCTTTGCTTTACATGAAAAATGTTCGTGCTCTCCCCCCCACGCACTAACACATCCTCCAACCACACACACCCATATTTTGCTCCGTTGCGGTTTATTTCACACCTCAAACATTTAGTAAACAATTAAGCAAATACAAGTAATCTGCAATAAATGACAGGTAGTAAGAAAATAAACTACTAACTCTTTTTATGCTACGTCTGCACCTACACGGGTATTTTTGAAAACGCAGCTGTTTCGTCCACACGTAAACGGTGTTTCGAATCACCGAAAACTGAGATTTTTTAAAAACCCTTTTTTTGCGAGGAATGCAGAGTTCTTCACGCAACATCTAAGGTATGTGCCTTTTATGAGATGAATTGCAGAATGGCAGATAGAGACAAAATACTGTTACTGTTAATCTGACTATCCTCAGGTTTTACATGCAGTTACTGTCCCTCCATTTACAAAGGCAGAGGTCACGGTGTAATTATTTTACTGTAGTTGGGTTTTTATTTCCTGTGTAATAATATTCAACATTGCTATCAATACATTTTTCAAAAAATCTCTCTCTGTGTAAAATGGGTTTAAAAACATAAGGAACTGTGGGATACTGTTTGTCTGTGATTTGAACCGGGGGAACAAATCGTGGCAGGATCAGCCTGATATTATTTTTATCCCGCTGTAACTTTACTGTATAAAGAGCTAACATCTCCAAAATGTCAGGAGTAGTTAGCCATTACAACAAGTGGATCCTGTTTGTCCGTGATTTGGAGAGCCCAGCGCTGCTGGGGAAAACCAATCCTGCAGGGGAGACCTACCTCGGCACTTGTGCAGGTGAAGCCAAAGGGAAGATATCTGTTATTAACCTCTGTCTCTCTTCCACAGCATGTCTTTATCGTGTCTTCCTTCTCTCACCCCAACCGGTCGCAGCAGATGGCCCCGCCCCTCCCTGAGCCTGGTTCTGCCGGAGGTTTCTTCCTGTTAAGAGGGAGTTTTTGCTTCCCACTGTCGCCAAAGTGCTTGCTCATAGGGGGTCATATGATTGTTGGGTTTTTCTCTGTATCTATGAAGCGCCTTGAGGCGACTCTTGTTGTGATTTGGCGCTATATAAATAAAATTGAATTGAATTGAATTGAATTCACCAGATTTTCTAGTCTTTGGCTTAGAATGAAGTTGGTTTGGAAACATATTCAGCTATGCTTCATCTCCTGCTTTGCGTTTCTGTGGGCGCCCCGTGATAGCAGTGTCCAAGCGTTTTGTTTTTTTCCTTTTCATACCACGCCCCTCTGCCATGGCTCTGCACCCCCCTAGGGGGCGGGTCTGTTAACACAGACCTTCCCAAAGTGTGGGAAGGTCTGTGTTAACAGACCTCTCCGAATTGAATCACACTTGTTATTAATCTCTGGCTCTCTTCCACAGCATGTCTTTTATCCTTTCTTCTTTCTCTGGCCCCACCCCTCCCTGAGTATGGTTCTGCCGGAGGTGTCTTCCTGTTAAAAGGGAGTTTTTCCTTCCCACTGTCGCCAAAGTGCTTGCTCAAAGGGGTCCTTATGATTGTTGGGTTTTTCTCTGTATGTATTATTGTAGGGTCTATCTCACAATGTAAAGCGCCTTGAGGCGACGGTTGTTGTGATTTGGTGGTGTATAAATAAAACTGAATTGAACTGAGTTCTTGGTAAATAAATCTTTTCATGCTGCGTGTCTTGGGCCTTGGTTCAGATGAAATAAATGATGTTAAATGTGGCTTATAGTCCAAAGCACTTTGAGTGATCAGCAGGACTAAAAAAGTACTATATAAATGCCAATCTGTTACCAAATGGTAAAATGTGACTTTGTGCCAGATCAACAGTTTTACATTGAACCCTTTTATAACAAAGGTCTGTGTCAAAAATCAAGAAGACTCTACCAAATCAACATCAAGTTCTGAACAGCTAAATGAGTCCCAAGTCTGGATTTAATCAAGAAAATCCCAAGTCATGACCAATGGGTCTAAAAGCCTGAACAAAGTTTGAAGCCAAAACCAGAAAGTCCCAAGTTGCTGTCTTACAACATATCTTTTTATCTGTAGCACAAATTTCCTGAAAGAGTTACTTGGGTCAGTGAAAAGTGCTCCCACAAGATCAAAAAAAGAGGAGGAAATGATACATGTATGTGTCATAAGTTTGTTCTTTGTTCTATACTTACAGGCAAATGTTTTAGGAAGTGCAAGTAAAGTGAAGATGCTTACAAAGATATGACATTAATAGCGTTAAAGACAGTTGTGTCTTGGTATTGTAATTGCGTGTTGATCCTGTGTGAATATGTACTGGGTAACCACATCATCTTTGCCCTCTTTCTTTTTCTCTCACTCTCTTGCTGTCTTTGAAGTGAAGATGGAAAGCTGAGCCTGGCATTAGCCGTCTTGCTCGCCCCAGGGCCCGACACTAATATGTGAACGCTGTTGAAATGAACAATACAGCCTTTACATTCATTACACAGAGCCATCAGTCACTGTTTAAACGGAATAACTGGATGCATGTGTGTGTGTGTGTGTGTGCGCGCGTGTGTGTGTACAGGTGAACAGTTGTGAGGAAGGGCTGGCATGGATATCACTAACATGCATTCACACAACACATGATACCTGTAGATACATGCACACATTTGTATTCTTTGTTCCTGACATCATTGTATAATACAGGTGTACACAGTGAGACATATAAGCACACTATTCGCTTCCAATTTCTGAATGTAAAACACCCAGATATCTCCATTACACTGCTAACACTTGCATTTTCTAACTACAGTGACAATCAGCTTTTGCTAACTTTTTCATACATGCTACATGATTGGATTGAAGTATCTGGAGGTTAGTTTCAAGAGCTAATGTTATGCTTTATAACTGAGTGGCCATAAGCTGCGATATGGATGGAACAGAGAAAATTTGGTTAGCCTAAGACACCCAATAACTGTCTAGATTGTGAAATACTTTTTTAAAATAACACAGTATAGATATTTTAGCAAGTTTGTTTAGCTATAGCCAGTCTTGGTAGCCAGGAATTGGCCCGCCAGGCAAAAGCCCCCAGACAACATAGCCCCTGGGATCCCTGGGACACACAAACCCACGATAAGGTAGCGATTTGCGGAGGGGCGAAGGGAGAGAAGGGAGCGGGAGGTTGACTGCAGCGGCTGCAGTGATGTGGACGCTGTACCGGTCTGTTGTGGTGAAGACAGAGCTGAGTGTAAAGGCTCTCAGTTTACCGGTCGATCTACGCCCCAACCCTCACCTATGGTCTCGAGCTGTGGGTAGTGACCAAAAGAACGAGATCGCGAATACAAGCGGCGGAAATGGGCTTCCTCCGAAGGGTGGCTGGCCTCTCCCTTAGAGATAGGGTGAGAAGTTCGGCCATTCGGGAGGGGCTCAGAGTAGACCCGCTGCTCCTCCACATCGAAAGGAGCCAGTAGAGGTGGTTCGGGCATCTGACAAGGATGCCCCCTGGGCGCCTCGTGGGCAAGGTTTTCCATTCATGTCCCACCGGGAGGAGGCCCCAGGATAAGCGGAATAAGCGGAAGAAAATGGATGGATGGATGGATGGATGTTTAGCTATATTTCAGGGTAAATAGCCCATGAGTTTGTTGACAGAGAATTGCAAAGTATGGCATTGCATGTGAACACATTTTTCCAAATTCTGCCAGTGCAGTGGAGGACAAATTGCATCAATATATATGAATTCCACTTCTAATCCATATGCAGCACAGATGATCCTGTACACCACTCTAGCCACTTGGTTGTTCCTCCCAGTGTACTCAGGTCCCAGCGTGCATCTTATATCCTGCTATTATGTACTGGACCATGTTGGGAGCACCTTTGCGACTTGGGTCCTGTCACCTATGGGAGACTCCTACCTCTATGCAACTGGTAGGATTTCTTAATGTCAGACACTTCCTGCATCAGCCCATGATACATGTTTCTTGTCCCCATCAAAGAGTGACTAAAGCACTCTTTGGACATCTCATCTTGGGGCCCATGTTCCGGATGTATTTTTCCTCTTCGGCTGTGGCTCTGACACTCATTAATCCATATCTTTCCTCTTTCCAATGCTCATAGAGGCTCAGAGTGCTGGATTTCAGAAGCCTCCATGTTTTATGCAGTTTTCATGTCTTAACATCAGTTCTCCTGTGCCATCGCATTGTTCCAGTTGGCACCTGATGGTCTGTAATGCGAATGTATTCCCGGTGGACCTTATTCCAGGTGAGGTGGCTTCTCGGCATCTGTAGAGACAGCATTAGGTTGTGGATAACTTTAAGGCATCCTCATCATGATTCCTGCTGTCTTGTGGGATAACCAGTGTTTAATGTCTGCTATTCTGTCTTCTAGCAATCCCACCGCTGCAGTTTCGATCACCTTCCTTCCCTTTTGGTGATTCGGACTGGATACGTGTGCCAAACAGCACAAATGTCACAAGTGACATTCTGATGTCCTCGACCATGGTGAGCTAGATCATTGAGTCAAGGGCGTAGATTTGGCATGGACAGAAGGGACATGTCCCCACCAATATCCAGCGATTATTGAATTGTCCCCACCAAATTATTTGATCTCTTCGAGTGAAGAAAAACATAACCGATAGAAAGAAAAAAGAAGATCTGTCAACATCCCATTCACCTAGCGGTGCAGAAAGAGTTAAATTACGTTCTCTACTGGAGTCCTACCTCATGTGACAAATATGGCCAATGTGATTGGCTGTGCCTTTTAGGGAGCTCTGTTTAGTTTTAGCAGCGGCAAGCCTGCGCTGCCAGGACCTGCAAGGAGGAGAGGAGGACGGCAGCAAAACGGAAGAACCTGGATATAAGAAAGTATTTTTCAAAGAAACCTGTAAGTCACTTAAAGTCAAGTTCACTCATATAATTTGTCCAACATAATAACGTTACAGGCTATGCTAGGCTTTGGCCCACATCAGTCTAAAATTGTATGTAACCATGAATAACGTGTTTTGGAAACTAACTGCACAGCAGGCGGCACTATTAGTTATCTCAGTCTCCCAGAGTAGCATTTCTAATTTTGATTGAAACTGTCAGAGAAAACGGCAGCCTCGAGCAGCCAGGATATTAGTTTACAGAGGCTGTTAAAATTATATGTCTAACGTTAAAATCAGAATCAGAATCAGAATCAGAATCAGAATACTTTATTGATCCCTGGGGGAAATTTATTTATTTATGATGGTGACACAATAATTTCATCCTAATGGTACTGACATATTCATAGGGTTAATTTTTGAGACAAAATATCATGAGGTAGTCATGATTTTGCAAATATTCCACCTTGTAGTGCAGTTTGCACAAATTGTTTTAAAAATGCACTCACACTACTAGGGATGGGTATTGATAAGATTTTCACGATTCCGATTCCATTTTCGATTCTGTTTAACGATTCGATTCTTTATCGATTCTCTTATTGATTCTTTTTTTTAACACTAAGGTTGATTAGCTTAGAACTTTGTTTTATATCTTCTCTTTGAACAAGATAGAAATTTAGGAGTAACATGGCCTTACAAACCCAACAGTGAGATCTTAAGAGATCCACAGCCTGCGGCTCTTCAATGGGGTGTCACAGGATCCCCAGGAAAAAAAATGTAAATGTAAAATAATAAAATAAATATTCTTCTGTAGCAATAACAAAGTGTAACATAAATTATTCTGTAGCAATTACACAAGAATATCCAGTAATGTCCCTGCCTACAATTAAACACATTCACTTACTGAAAATCAGGGCATCTGCTGTGGCAAATGGGTGCAAGCCTTTGACCACAAACTTAGTCACTGCTCGGTGACATTCGTCTATCCTGGCCTGAAAGGAGACGCTACCGGTAGACTGCAGCGAGAACTGCCAGCATCTGAGCCAGACTCTGTCTGTCTCTCTCATCATGGTCACCTAAACGCACAGTAATGGCAGGTTTTCTAATAAAGCAGATCACGCTAACATAATATGCACTGTTAGTTGATTATTTACCTGCCGCATTAACGGGAGAGGACGTGCAAACGTTACCGCTGCTGCTGGGTTGAGATTCACAAGTCCGGAGCGGAATTAAAAACATGACATTCATTTAAGGTCATCGCGTGTTTTGTGAGCAAATGCTTTTGCATATTCGTAGTGTTTCCTCCCTTAAATGAAATATCTACTTTGCAAGTATTGCAAGTTGCCCTGTTGTCATCCGTTCTCGTAAAGTACAACCAAACTTTTGAGCGTTTGAGCCGCCATGTTTCCTGCCAGGTAAATGACGCTCCACAACGTGGTGACGTCATTCGGGGCGGCTGGAATCGATAAGGGAATCGTTTGCAAAAATGGCAAACGATTCCAAGGAATTGAAACAGTGGGAACCGGTTCTCAACAAAAACCAGTTTTTGATACCCATCCCTACACCCTACAAACATTACTGATGAGTCAAGATCTGCACAAATTGACAGAAACACTGAAGCAGCTACACATTTTATTCTTATTGTCATGAGTGTCCTATTTGTCAGGTGACAGAAGAACCAACACAAAGCTCAGAGAGCAATGGTGATACAAGATCACAGGTGGAATTGGATGATGACTTGGTGGTTCATTACTGTATTTGAAGCACATGTGTGACTGCATGTATGTGGAATGTCTCACTGTTATTTATCAGGTGACAGAGGCAGCTCTGCCATGTTGTAGCTCGGACAGAGGTGAAGAGGCAAGGTCACAGGTGACTGATGATTTGGTGCTATAGATGTAAAACCAATATGCCAGCAGTTGATCTCAGTTAACGAGAGGAGCAGGCATGTGTTTGGCTCCTTCACATAGTGGACATTGAGTTGTTGTGTGGGGCATGTCTGTTCCTGTAAAAGTAGTTCATGTTTAGAATAAAAAAATCCCAGCTCACTGAGTTGATTGGGGCAATAGTGTGCATAAATTTTGCATAATTTTGCTGAGAGATCTTTTACTTTGTGGTAATCTTAGATGAGTAGTTTTATGGACAAAAACCACCAGGTCATTCAGTGTTCCCTTAGTGCTAATCTGTAAGAGATGTTGGTGTAATATAACTGAAGTAATGTTGTTAAGTCCTTAAAGTCATATTCTTTTATTGTCATAACTGTATTTGAAGCTATTTTTATTTTGGTATGATACCTGATTTATATTGAATATGGCTGAAGTAAACTAAAGTCTAAAATACTTAGTCAGTCATTTGTTTAATAGTAATTTAACATTATATAATTCACATATAAAACTATGAATTGTAATTTTAAATGGTTTAAAAGCATGTAGAATAGCATATGTAGGCAAGTATATTTCTCCTTTATTTATCAAGAAGCAAAGACAAAAAGGGGAAAAAAAAGAAACAGGGCAGGGTTCGGTGGTTGAATCATTCGTCCCCACCAATACCAAAACCAAATCTATGCCCTTGCATTGAGTCGTTGTCTTACTCACTCCTGCTGTACAATTTGATGCCATCCATGTACAGCAGGTGGCTGATATCCACTCCACTCCTGGATTTATTTCCATACTGACTCTGAGCAGTTTTAGGGGAGTGAGGCTTTGAGCAAGCCTCTGGCAGAACCAGAGTCAGAAAGGGGCACTCATCTGTCATGACCAGTTGGGGGTGATGGGAATATCTAGGTATCACCTTGTTCTGTTCTGCAGCATGAATGAGCTAACAGCACAGCAGCCCATAAACCACTTCTCAGTCAGCTGCAGGTTCAGAATAGTTCACTAGGACCTTCAATGCAGATTATGGATTACCACGACCAACTGTAATCCAAGATGGTGTAGTTAGTCATGTTTCAAAGAAATCTATCATGTACACTCAGACTCGTGAATTATGATATATTACAGCTCTGTGTTTCATGTTCTATTTGATTGTTCAGTTTGCGAATCTTACTGAATCACAGTCATTCTAGACACTGTGTAAATAATAAAAAAATAAAAAAATAAATTAATTAAACAAATAAAACCAAAATTCACTCATTTTAAACCTGGCAAATCCATATTTTACCCGGCATTACATTAAAAATGGGCGTAATTCTCTCCTGGAAATCAGTGCATGGGCTCAAAAACAGTTTCAAAAGTTACTAGATGTGAACAGTTTGTCATCCACAAATGTAAAAGCCATATGTGCAATAGTGCCTATAGAACTGACAGCTTGCACATGTGTCATTTGGCTTGCATCAGTGCCAAAAGTATATACAGTTTTTGGAGCAAAATAGATGCTATTTTTTTTCATGGAAGGCCTTTCATATTTTAGTAAGACAGTCCAAACTGCTTAAGACCTCTATTACAAGAGCATGGCTTCATAGTAGAAGAGCCCAAGTGCTGATTTGGCCTGTCTGCAGTCAGACCTTTCACCAGTTGACAACATTTACATTTTACAGCATCCCAAGTGTTCTTTTGTTGGCACTTTTGTTTCCTCACATATTTAAGACTTTCCATTTTATAAGTAAGACTTAGATGCTGATGTAACTGGGTTACTGGCATTTAAGCTAACATGACAGCCACCTGTAGTTTTGTTTTCTATACAAAACTTGTTTTTATTCTTTTCAGTTTTGAATGAAAAAATGTATATCTTAAGCTTAGCTGGACCTTTTTATGTTTTGCCTTATTTTCTGTCATATATATCCTATTACAGTGGAAATTGTTATATTAAACATGGCTAGTGTAGGCCACAAACTGTAAGAGTCAAGTTTTCCTGCTCAGTAAAGTGGATGTCCTGACTGCCATCTACCTGCTGTTCAATTGTTTGGTTCACATGGTTAGCCAGTCAGAAGAAAGTTAGCTTAAAGCAGAAGGGAACTTAAACAACTGCTTCCTGAGTCTGGTTCTGCCGGAGGTTTCTTCCTGTTAAAAGGGAGTTTTTCATTTCCACCTTCGCCAAAGTGCTTGCTCATAGGGGGTCATATGATTGTTGGGTTTTTCTCTGTATGTATTATTGTAGGGTCTACCTCACAATATAAAGCTCCTTGAGGCAATTGTTGTTGTGATTTGGCGCTGTATAAATAAAATTGACATGAATTGAATTGTTTCAGAGAGGGTTGAACTGACAGGCTACACTAAGGTCCAATGTAAGATAAGTGAATATGACTTGAATGAATTTCAATTGTGTGTTATGCAAAGCTTCTCTACTGGAATTTAAGAATAGAAATATGGAGTTAGGAATGAGCATAAAGTTCTGATTTAACTTCCAATTTTTTATTCAAGTTTAGTGGCGCTCGCTACCAACAATCCTTTTTTTTTTTTGTAAATGAGGGCATTAATTAATTTGTTTGTGGCCACATACTATTTTACCACCATTATACTACATATAATAGCTGTCTGCCAAGAAGGATTACCATAGAAACTCACCTGCAGCTGACACTTGTGCACACCTACAAGCCCATGCTCATCTTTGCAAATTCCATTCTTCCACATTCACAGACACACCTACGCACACACACAGACACACCTGCCAGGATGGATCAGGTTTAGGTCTTCAGAAAGTCCACATGTCGGCTCATTTCTTCTCCTCCCTCAAATTTACCCTCCATCTCCTTTGTTGTCTAACTTTTCTCCCCTGTGAAAAGACTTCAGCCCACACAAACATGACAGCCAACATACACACACATCACACATACACACACACACTCTTTCTTTCCAGTCAGTGTAATATGTCACCCGAGTCGCTGTAATTACGCCCAGGGTGCTAATAGCGTTTCTCTCACCTCTCTGGGAGCCAGCCAGCATTCACTGAAGGTTTGTGAGTGTGCTCTGAAGGGGGGTGAGGCAGGTAAATTAATGGGGTCGATGCTGGTGATGCTTTGAGCACCTTCCTTTGTCAATTCTTGGTCAGCTGAACTTCTTCTTTGAGCTTAAAGGCCTCAGATGAAAAACAAATGTAGGAATCAGTATTGTGTGTATGTACAGTACTATGCAAAGGTTTGCTTTTCTCAATCCAGCAATAGCCTTTGGGAGAGTGTAATCCAGCTCAGCTTGGTGCTGATTTGTGACTTTGTTCCTAATGTGAAACACTATATTCCTAGACTTGAGCCATTTTTGAATTTCACTGGCAAACTGTTGACTTTTCAACATAAGTTAAGGACTTATTCGTCCTAACTTAAGACTAAATTTTAAAAATGACATCACAAAGTCGTTATTTTTTTCCTCACTTCGATCGTTATAACCTTGAATGCAATTGTATTTGAATGTGAGGGGAATAGCTCTTTAATTCCCCTCACAAACACAACAACCCCCCCCAGTCAATATACTCAATTTGAATGCAGCGAAAACATCCTAATGATGTTCTCCACCAGTTACGAACATTTAGGCTCTCCTCGCAACCTACATATTACATATTGAAAAAGTTTTTACAGTTGTGAGACCTTAAGTAGCTTCAGTACAAAGGTTTAAAATTTAGGATACAGTATCACTTTAAGATGACCTATCTTTAGTGCAGAATTAAGACTTTATTCCTTCAAACCGGCAACTGCATCCCAGAAACCTTAGGGATAATTTTCCTGCTGCCCTTCTCATCTTTTTCCTCTGCTGCTCTTGGCTGGCAGCGAGATAAAAGGCTTCCTTTGTGTTGAAGGTTTGTTTGATTTGCTTGCTGAATTTGCGCCGTCAGTTTGTGTCAAAGAGTTGTTTTCATCGGCAGCAGAGGGAGGGCATGTCTGGTCTGTAATCAGAGCAAAACAGAAGAGGAGGAGGAAGGAATCTATTTGGTTTGCTTTCAGGAAGACCGTTTGTTTTGTTGATGGACAGCAGCTCACTGTCATCACCAACAGAGAAACATCACTTCAGCAGAGGTCAATGTCAAACAGCTGCAGTATGAAGATGTGCTGTGCCTCATTGCAAAGAGGTAGCCATAACCTAAACTGAGGCCTGCTGCACAAAATCATCAGCAAAATCACATGACATCATCATTTATATCTTCTCTGTCCAACTTTGTAGCCTGATTAAGTACAAAGCGGTCATGACTCTAAACTAGTACTAGAAAAAGTTCTCTCAAGATATTCTCATGATGTCAGAATTGTTCTATTTTAAATCTAATATTCAATCAAATTGAGTTTTATTTATATAGCACCAAAAAAACAACAACAATCACCTCAAGGCGCTTCATATAGTAAAGACCCTAAAACAATAGGTTGGTGGTTAGCAGGTCTACCTGGGGCTTCTGTTTAAGACTGAGCTTCTTCTTCTCAATCACCCAACTGAGAAGAATTTTGCTGGATGCTTGGGGCAGTCTAAGCTAACGGTCGCTAAGCTACCTTTGAATGCACCAACTACAGGGCCCAGAGCCATAATCAGGCTACATTTATTAAGTATTAAGTATTCTTATTACTAAAGATATTCTTATTACTGTGACATTTTTAAAAGTCAGAATATTCTCAGAAACATTTTTTGCAAATGCACATTTGCACAAAGTGAAAGTCTCTTTATTTTGCCCTCCTACTGGAGTAGTTGTTTAAACAATAAAAACAAAATCTTTACATAAAGCAAAAACTGTACATTTAAAAGTGTTTTTTTAATTTTGCTGACAGTGGTATGATGTGAAAACTGTTTCAAGTTCCATTTGGTAAAACAGGAGATCCAAGCGTGATTCAAGTTCTGATAAGATCCAACAGAAGCCATAAAATCCAACAGTGTGAAGACGCCTGAATGCAGCAGGATGATAATGTTTCAGAGGTGAGGGCAGCAGACAGTCAACACGTATCTGTTCACGGAAACACACTCCCTTGCACACATGAACAAACAAAGCTCTCATTCTTGAGGAGAAAACTTCCTCTATTTCGATTCATTGGGAAAGCAACTCACCTGGAACAAGGACCTGTCACACATCAACACACACGCACACACACACAGGGAGAGAGAGAGAAACACAGTGTGTAGCAAAGTCTTCATCAGTTTTAGACAGGTATGCCCTCATA
Source organism: Haplochromis burtoni (assembly GCF_018398535.1). Lineage (NCBI taxonomy): Eukaryota > Metazoa > Chordata > Actinopteri > Cichliformes > Cichlidae > Haplochromis > Haplochromis burtoni. The sequence goes on along the minus strand of NW_024582646.1, from coordinate 364,988 downwards.
CAAAGACTACACACATAGTTGGCAGAAAGACAGACCGCAACACAACCATGTGTGTGTGTGTGTGTGTCTGCGTGTGTGTGTCCTTGTGAGAACCATGTGAGGACAGTGAGCAGTGACGGTTTAATTTTTTGTGGGATTGTCAGTCATGCTTCTGCAAGTAAGGGTCCTCAGAGATCCAGATATTTCCTAGATGTGTTGTAAACATTTACACAAAGTGGTGAATGAAACCATAACAATGAGGTTGCAGCTTTAAACTGAGTAATCGGTTTGGTCATTTGTAAGCAAACTGCCAAAAATCTTTGGCCAAACAGTTTCTCAAAGACTGCGTTTTGTGTATCTTTCTATTGGTTTTGTGACTTTTCATGGCTGTTTTGCAGTTGTTTGTTGCAGTTATTTTATCCAGTGTGTGAATGGGTGTGTGAATGGGTGGATGACTGGTTGTGTAAAGCACTTTGGGGTCCTTAGGGACGAGTAAAGCGCTATACAAATACAGACCATTTACCATTTACCATCTATTTTGTATGTTTTGTTATTGTGTTGCTTTGTTGCTTTAAAATTGCATACTTATTTGCAGAGGCCTTATGGATCAAGGTCAGACGTTTTATTTAACCTCTGGTTAAACGCACTGATCCTTGCAGTTTTTATTTTCAAGATCAGAATTTATAACCTCTTTCATGTATGATACTGAAACGACTCGAGAGAGCAGATCCTCAGTATGTAGTTCCAAGACTCTGGAACAGTCTGTCACTTAGCCATCTGTGTAGAGTTCTTCACAAAGAAGCTGAAAACTTTAATAAAACCTTCTGTTGAGATTCTTTTGTTATTAGTTCTCATCTCTGTTTTTAATTTCCATTTCAATGTGAGTATTTCTACATGTTTATTTTCTTTGTTGCAGAGCACTTTGTGGCTCATTGCTTGTGAAAAGTGTCCTAAAAATAAACTTTACTTACTTACTATGTGCAATATGGAAATGACCCCCAGTAGTTCAATAATGTATCTTGGAACAACAGCTGATTTTCAAAATACCTAAAATAATAAACTGTTACAACAATAATTTGAATATGACAGACAAATCCTCTGATCGTAGTCATATTTCAGATGTGGTGAGAAGAGAAGGAAAGGACGGCATCTAGTTAGACTCCCAGCTGAGACCCATCAGTTCAAAAGATGATCTGCAATGCGATGGAGCTCTTACACGTCAGTTATTCTTCTGTATCAGATGCACCATAACCAGAACCCTATTTTAACCCTACACCACAATCGTCTACCTAAACCTGACGTTGATGTCCTGAGAAATGTACACATTGGGTCAACGCATACCACAATAACTTCAGTGGCGTGGAAGGCTGATGAGAGATGATGAGATGAGATAGTCTTTATTTGTCAGTTGCAGGTCTTTTGCCCACAACCGAGATGACAGACCTTGCCGACCGTACATACAATACACAAACATCACATTGGGGAGACAAGGGATGTGAAGGGATAAAATGAGTTTCTGGTAAGTTAGCATATAAATTTCGGACAGAAGTCTAAATCAAGCTTTAGCCTACCAGCTCCTTTTTATCAGTCTATCAAAGTCGTTTACATTTTTTAAAATAGACTGTATTCTTTTTTTTATCTCTCTGTGACATTTATAATACGAGCAAGTTAAAGGTCTAATATCGTGGTGATTATGACTTTGATCTTTTTCATTTCCTCTTTACATCTTTGCGTTTTTTTTCCTGTTCCTTCGCCATTCTTTCTTTTTCTCCAGACTCCTGCGACAGTTGACCTCTGACCCCTGCCGCCTCACAGTAAGGGTGTGTTTCTTTCCCTGGCTGACACTGCTGTGTCGGTTTCTATTTTTTGTCACTCCTCCAACACTGCAACACGCACTCATGAAATCTGAGAAATTAATCACTGCCATTGTTCTTCGACTTCGGAACGTACCATACCGCACTGTGTTTGTCTGTGTGTGTGATTACACACTGTCAGCTTTCTCTCTGTTTGGTTTTGTTTATACTGTGTTTTTCCTATTTCTCAGGACAACAAACACAAGCACTCTTTGTCCCCGTTTGTTTGGGTATTGTGTGTATTTTCATACTTTGCTGGCCTAAGTACAGCACAAGTATTTTCTCTGCAGTAAACAAAAGCAAAACAAGCCCTCCCCTCAGGAGTCAGTGTTTTCAGATGAGTTCTGTTGCCTTTGAGTGCAATAAAACAAGCAAACCTCAGGTTCTGGAGAAAACAGAGGATAGATACAACTTACACAGTAGCATACTTCCATTATCTAGTCCAAAACATTTCAGCAGTACCACAACTATACTGTCCATATTCAGATTTAAGAGAACTCATCAATTATAATCTACCCAGCAGCACGTAAATTAGTTGCTGCAACATGAATGCATAATTATTACCACATATAATGCATATATTGTTTTAAAATTAAACATTGTGTATGAGTGCCACTGGTGCTTTAACCCTTTTTCTGCAGCAGCTGATTCAATGCTTAATGACTAATGTTGTGTTTAAAGGGTTTAATTGAATCACGAATTAGTCCTTGAATGCATAAAAATGTAGGATACTAAATAGAGCCGCACAGTATTTTTCATTCATAATGTAATAATATTGAAGCTGGAAGATTTTTTTTAGTAATTGTAAAAAACAGCACTTACAGGTTTTTAATTCCACATATTTGAATATTATTAATCTACAGAGCTGCATTTGTTAGATACAGATTTTGATTTTGGCTAATTAACAGCTCGATTCAGATGTAAAAACACAGTAGACACCAGTATTCACACACCAGGGCGCACTGCAGAAAAGGAGAGAATAATTTGAGTATATAATCTAAATACATAGTCATCTACCACATCTGCTAAAACATTATCCTTTGAGTTGCAATGAGTGACAAAGATCGATCTGTGGACATTTTGTGATGGAAGTCTTTTTAGGCTTCTTAAAAGCATTATGATTTTCATTGATTCATTTGTCTAGTATTTGATTAATGACTTTGGCTTTGGCTAGATATCGCTCTAAAATAAAGCTGAATCTTACTTTCATACAGTGTTATTTTTTATAATAACAGTTCAGTTCATGATCTTCAACGTGTTTATGCTAAAGCTGGATGAACAAACTTTTTGGGTGTCACCCTCTGGAGGTGTACGTATCCACACTATCTTCACCCCACTATCTATAAACCATGAAGACGTGTCTGGGACTTGAAAGGTAGTCATACAAAGTGACCGACTCTTCTGCAACAGACAGCAGCTTTGTCAGCGGTTTTCATGTTTTATTCAAAGTGTGATATGTTTCTCCATTTCCGTGAAAGCAGTGAGGAATTTCCAGAGAAGCCAGACGACAACCTGTTTGCTCTATAGTTACACAAACTCGGGTTACACTTAGTGTATTTACATATTTCACCTTGCTAAGTACTTGTGTGTGTTGTTCTTTCCGTGGTCACAATAAAATAATGGCTCCCTTCACTTCTCAGAGTCTATTGACATATTTCCACATTCCAAATTACTCTAGTGTGTGTGTGTGTGTGTGTGTAAAGTGGTTTCCCCTTTTCTCCTTCAATAACACAAACCAAGCGCACCCTCCCTTACCTGTCAGCCCCGGCTGGATTGTTTACATACTTTGCAGCTCTAAGTACATGTGTATGTTTTCGCAGTGTTTCCTTTCTTTAGGTACAACAAAACAAGCGCTCCTCTCTTGAACATGACAGCTCTCTCTAAAGCTAATGTCGCCCTCGGGGGCAGAGGAGGGAGGGAGGGAGAAGGAGATGATTCATAACGACCTGCCATCCTGTCAACACACGCGCGCACACACACACACACACACACACACACACACACAAATGTGCACTCAGCCTGTAGGGACAATAGGTGCTGTTGCTTTTAAGGGTGAGTCCAACCTGGATCATCTTACCTTCCCTCGCTCTCTCTCTCCAAGTCATTTGTACACCCCCGTCCCCCAACACCACACACATACAGACACACACACAAACATGCACGCTCCTCCCCCATAGACTTCTCCATCATTAACAGCTAAAGTTACTCCCCTCCCCACCACCACCACAACCTGCAGATCCTCCCCCAACCTACCTCCTAGCTAAACACACTCATCACTGTCCTGAGTGTGTGTCCATAGGTATGTGTGTTACTAGTGGCTCAAGCATGGTTCTGCTATAGTCCCACTCACTTTGCAGACAGTGGTCTACATGTTGTAACTGTTTACAGTCACCAGGGGGTAGTGACACAAACAGCCACTCTGTGGGCCACTCTTGTTTGTGCTGCTGGGAGTCCTCTACGGAGCAAAGTTATAACACACAAAGAGCTGAAGTGAAATCGAGTGAAATCTTTGCTTCTCATTTTTTTATCTTTTATGTTTTATCACATTTATGGTGAGATCTCCTGAACTCCCCCCCTGCCCTGTTCCGGACCTTTTCTCAACCAGTCAGTGTTCAATCCACACATTGCGCCATCCATGTCGAGCCATGTGCTGTTGGCTCCTTATGGTGCTGCACATAAGGATGATGGTTCTGCCTAGGAAAACACATACACAAGCAGACAGTAAACAAGCACAACACTGAGGTGCGACTTACAGACGATGTTTTGAAATGACAACATTTGCAGAAGTCAAACCTTTGGGATGTTTCAGCTGTTTGTGTCAGTTTCATCTACACAAATAAGACCAGGGCTTGTTTAGTATAGCTCAGCACAGACAGTAGGAGTTTGAATTTCCTGAAAACTCACTGTTCATAATCTGTTAACACTGTTTACAACAAGTAAACAAAGGCTCTGAGATCACAATGCTCAGCTTCATATAAGCAAGTAAAGACGCTCGACGCACAGTTATTTACTTCTCCGTATCTAAGTTGTGTCAAACAGTGTGAAAATGTATTGACTATATACTGCTCTCAAAACAAAAATGTACTGCTTAGTAAAACCTCATTATTTTCTCATCAGCTAAAATGTGCCCAGTCCCAAATCCACAGTCCCCACTCAGAGGTAGCAGCATATAACGAGAAATTTTTAAAAAAGGATAAACGAAATGTTTATGTATTAGTCATGACATGCAGTAGACTGGACAGCAGCATTTGATCTGTCAGATACTGACACTGACATACAAGCTTTCTACACAATACCTCCAAAACACTGTTCACTATTAAAAGTGTATTTTTGTAGTACTAGGGGTGGGGGTGGGGGGTGGGGGGGAGTTTTTTATATATCTGTTATATAGTTTTTGTCATGTTTTGCACTTCTCCTTGGTTTTAGAAACCTGGATGTTTTTTCTTAATAGCAGAGAACCTGATACCTGGTTTTATAATGGCATATTACCACAGGGTTTTTTTTTTAGTTTTTTTCCTCACATCCTCCTCAATGATCCAAATCAGCAAAGGCCTCCTAACCAGGAAACTCTCCAATTGACCTTCCTGGCTTGCATGTCAGCATGTGTTCACAAACTCTGGCCACTAACCAGAGTTTTGGGACCACGGTGGCGATCCAAAAGTGCAGCAAAGCATGAACATGATTTTATTCATTTTTCAAAGTCGCTGGCTCATTTCCTAATTTTTGAATCCTGTGTTTGACTTCCAGCTGCAACGAATCATCCAGTCTTATTTAGAAGTCCTTCCTACATTCTGGAATTTTAGGAATTCTTGATACATGATTTATACTTGAAGCTTGTCCCACTAAATCTAACTGTTATTTGCTGTTGTAATATCCTTGCTTCAAATATGAGGTGAAACTGAAACTAATCCCTCCCATTCATTTACTGTTATTTCAGTCTTATTTTACTTTTAGGTAACTAACGTATTCATAACAACACCTTTGTATTTCCCATATTTCAAAATGAAATTGTGTAGTTTTCATTTGGCAGGAGTTCCTTAGATTCAAATAATACAGAAAGCTTTTTCTATATTTTCAAAAATGAAAAATATTTCAATAGATTAGTTGTCCTAGTACATAAAGGATGTTTGTAAAGAAAACTATGTTTCCATATGAGCCAAGACACTGTCTTTAAAAAATGTTTTGCTGCGAAGCTGAAAACTTTCATTAGCTCAAAAAGCAGACATGCAGATGTCTTCAGGTGGTTCATACCATTATTAATGACAAAGATAAAGAGCAGCAACCTGCAGCTGACAGGTCTTTCTAACCTTACTTCTTCTCCTTCGGCCTTTCCCACAAGCCCTCCCCCTGGCACCTCCACACTCTGTAAACAGCATTTTGGTGGGAAAGTTTGGCCCATCCATCTCTCTTCCTGTCAGGTAAGATGAGATGAGGCGGGTGCATTTGGCTGATCGATCGGTTTTAACTGCAAACCGCTGTCAGACTTCTCCTACTGCTCACCAACCCACTGTTCTTTTTTCTTTTTCTCTGCTGTGTTTTGGTAAAGATAGAAAATGTATGCTTTTGTAATGTGAGATAATGATTTTATTGCCAAAGTCTTCTTCCAAATCTTCATGGCCTTTCTCCCAGTTCACCGTGCTTCCCCAGTATGAACCTTTAGGTGTTTGTGTGTCTCAGGTCATGTTGGTGTCAGATCAGCCAGGTGCTCAGGATTAGTGTCGCTAAATTCTCTGTACCTTGAAAAGCAGCTGGTGCTTATCACCTAAACAAGGAGATGAACAAAAACAGACGATTAAAGCTTCGGACAGGATTCTAAATGTAAGCATTTAACCCTGGAGAGGACAGAGAAAGTCAACTGTTATCATGTAAACCTAGTCTGTTAGGTTTTAATCTCTGTTCAGACTTGACAAAAACACAGAGTGGGTTTGTTTTTGTCTGTTTTTTTGCACAATTTCCAAGTGTAGATGTAAAAATGAAATCTGGAAATTAAGAATATTTTAATGGTAGCATAAAACAAACTGTGGCGGACCACCAGGTGGCTCTACTCACACCCAAGTTGAAGGGAAGTGCTGGGGTGGAGATTTTGGCGCTGACTATATGTGAACTTGTTCAGAGTCAGTTAATAAAGTTGGAGTGAGACACTGAAACCTCTCCGGTCGTTATTACATACCTCCACATTGGTGACCCCTGTGGCAAACATGCTAAGGCTCGAAGACAAAGCCAGCTCCGGCCTGGAAGCATCGGCTGCCGCTGGACTTCCACCTCCGCCGATGGCTGCGTTTGCTGTGCTGTGCTTAAATTGCCGGATTTTTGGCTTCACGACCCTCCTTCATGGTTCGTGCACGTAGAAACTCAGTTTGCTCTTCGTGGAGTTTCAGCCGACGATACTAAATACCACCATGTGGTGGCCTCACTTGACCCGCTGTCAACCCGCCACGTGATGACTCTCCTCCGGGACCCCCCAGCCCAAGGCAAGTACACCGCCCTCAAGGCACCGCTGCTGCGGCATTACTCCCTCTCTGATGCTGAGCGGGCCGAGAAACTCCTTTCCCTCGTGGGCCTGGGCGACGGCACCGCTCTCGAGCTCATGGAGAGCATGCTGTCCATACTGGGCGCGGATGACGGAGGATTCCTCTTCACCCACCTCTTTCTCCGACAGCTGCTGGCTCAAGTGCGCGCTGGCCTTGCCAACTCCCCGCTATTGGCCACGAAGGATTACCGCTCCCTTGTGGAAGAGGCGGATCGCAGGAGTTTCGGCGTCAAGGCGATTGTCCCGGACTCACCAGCAGTTTCCCCCGCCCCCTTACCGATCCTCCAGGGGCCCTCCGACTCGTCCACGGTGGCTGGAATCGCTGCACGGCGGCACAGCAGAAAAGG